>NW_019396792.1:0-5304 GCF_000591075.1 Eurytemora carolleeae | reverse complement strand
TATATCTAACCAACAACAGAATATATATAGCTCCGGTTCCCATCCAGACACTTGCTCAATATCTATATCTAACCAACAACAGAATATATATGGCTCCGGTTCCCATCCAGACACTTGCTCAATATCTATATCTAACCAACAACAGAATAGGTGTTTATAGCTCCGGTTCCCCATCCCGACACTTGCTCAATAGCTATATCTAACCAACAACAGAATAGATATAGCTCCGGTTCCCATCCCAAAACTTGCTCACTATCTATATCTAACCAACAACAGAATAGATATATAGATCCGGTTCCCATCCAGACACTTGCTCAATATTTATATCTAACCAACAACAGAATATATATAGCTCCGGTTCCCATCCAGACACTTGCTCAATATCTATATCTAACCAAAAACAGAATATATAGCTCCGGTTCCCATCCAGACACTTGCTCAATATCTTTATCTAACCAACAACAGAATAGATATATATAGATCCGGTTCAAGTACCGTACCGACTTATAGGCAGCTAGAGTAAGTAATACAATTGATGTTTCCCAAAGGCAATTTTCCCAAGCGGCAACTTCCCAAGGGTATTTTCCTAAGTGGTAACTTCCCATAAATGTGCAATTTCCCAGGCGGTAACTATCCTTTACGCTCGGCCCCCTAGTCCATCCTAGCCGTAGCACTCGGCCCCCCGTTGCAGCCTGAGGGGCCTCAGAAGGCCTAACCTAACCTTTGGGAGGCTGTCAATTAGGAAATTCCCTTTAGGAAAGTATTTAATTACAATTAAAGTATAGAATATGCACGACAAAATGGTACAGTACAACAAATGAATCTATAATCTAACTCGCAGTGGTCCAAAGGTTGCTAGCTCTCATTAAGATTCAATGAGAGTTTTGCCAACATTTTTTTGCTGATTAGAGGTAAAATCAATTGCAATTTATAGTCTTAAAATGGAAAAGTACAGTATACAAATTTTAGTGGGGAAAAAAGAAAGGCCAATGCGAATTGCGATAATTTAATGTTAACCTTGCCTAGGAAATTTATGCAATTTTTTTTATATTGCAGTCAGGATCTTAGTTAACTAACTATAGTAAATCTACATCTATATTCAAAATCTATTCAACTGTAGGATATTTGTTTAATATTTGCATACATATCAAACTTTTGGATATATGTTAATATCGAAATCTAACAAATTAAAGGACATATTCTGTGTATTGTATCAAATAAATCTTTGCATGTTAACTACAAGGTGTCCCACGAAACATGACTGTTGGTGAACAGTTTTGAATGTCTTCCTCCATAACTACAGTTGTTTGAAACCAAAATAATATAAAGAATAAAGTATGGCAGTCATATTATAGTTAAATTGATTTCAAAGTAAAATATTAAGTAAGAGATTATTTTTGTGAAATAAATTGCAAAATGTATTCACTATCAAAAACAGTATATGGAAGAAGACATTTAAAAATATTCACCAACTGTGATGTTTCTTGGGACACCCGGTACCTCTAAAAACAGTTTCAGAAAAAAGCAGGAGAACGTTTTCCACTGATTTCGAACTATTTTGTTGCGCTGGTCCTGCGGATTTATTTCAAGAGAACTTGCATCCTTTAGCTTTTAACATGTAATAGGCAAAACACAACACAATGCTAACACACCCCCCCTCCCTCTTCTAACTTTCCATCATATATCTTAACAATACGTTTAATGACTTATATCATTTAAAATTATAAATGGGCTAAATTTAACATCCTTTACAAAAATAATTAAAGTGATTATTTCAGTAAAAAGAAAAGTGTTTGCTATTTAAACCAATCTGGGACAGATAGTAGTCATCAGGACTGCATAGTGCAACACATGTACTTGGTTTATACAAACCAAAATAGTTGGAGAAGGTTATAGAGGATAGAAAGATTTTAGAGTATAGGGATAAGGTTGGAGAGGATAGGAATAAGACGAAAGAGGCTAGGTAGAGATAAGGTTGGAGAGGCCAGGGATAAGGTTTGAGAGAATAGGGATAAGGTTGGAAAGGAGAGGGATAAGGTTGGAGAGGATAGTGATAAGGTTGGAGAGGATAGGGATAAGGTTGGAGAGGATAGGGATAAGGTTGGAGAGAACAGGGATAAGGTTTGAGAGAATAGGGATAAGGTTGGAGAGGATAGGGATATGGTTGGAAAGGATAGGGATAAGGTGGGAAAGGATAGGGATAAGTTTTGAGAGGATAGGGATAAGGTTTGAGAGGATAGGATTAAGGTTGGAGAGAATAGGGATAAGGTTGGGGAGGATAAGAATAAGGTTGAAGAGGATAGGAATAAGGTTGAAGATGATAGGAATAAGGTTGGAGAGAATAGGGATAAGGTTGAAGAGGATAGGAATAAGGTTGGAGAGAATAGGGATAAAGTTGGAAAGGATAGGAATAAGGTTGGAGAGAATAGGGATATTGATGATGTGAATAGGGTTAACAGCGAAAAGGTAATTCGTTTCGCAAAAACTACGCTATACAAAAATTTGGCCGAAAATTTCGCATTTCGTTTGCTCGCAAAAATGGGAAAATTTCGCTTTAATCTGTTCCGCGAAAAAATGCGAAATTTTCGCAAAATAAGATTTGCGTAAAGGAATTGAATCTTTGCCACAAACTCTCATTTTTTAATCTCTATATTTGTGCAACCCAATGTCATAGACCTTAGTTATTTCAAACTATGAAATCTGTTAGATTCAATAATATTAGTTTGAAATATTAAAGGTTTACACTAGAAGATTAAAAAGATACAGGAATGAGACAATTTTAGTTGTGACAGAGACTCAATTCCTTTCGCGAACAAATACGGAAGAGAAATTATTAATTATGATATAATAAAACTTCTACTGCTGAGTTCTTTACGCAATTAATTGTTGTAGCTATGGTTTTCGCGAATTTTTTTTTCGCAAAATTTCTCATCGTATTTTTTCGCATTTTTTTTGCTTAATTCATATTCGTTAAAAAATACGAAATTTCGCGAAAAAGATTGCGAAATACGGAAGAAAATTTTCACATTTTTTAGAGAAAGTTTTTGTTTGCTGGAAACATATATGAATAAGGTTGAAGAGAATAGGGATACGGCTGGAGAAGATAGAGATATCGTTGAAAAGGATAGAAATAAGGTTTAAGTAGATAGGGATAAGGTTGAAGATATAGGAATAAGACTAAAGAGTAAAAGGTAGGGATAAGGTTGGAGTGGATAGAAATAAGGTTGGAGAGGATAGGGATGAGGTAGGAGTGGATAGGGATAAGGTTGAAGAGGATAGGGATATAAGGTTTTAGTGGATAGGGATAAGGTCGAAGACTGAAGAGGTTAGGAATAAGACTAAAGAGGATAGGGATAAGGTTTGAGTGGATAAGAATAAGGTTGGAGAGGATAGGTATAAGTAAGGTTGAAGTGGATATGGAAATGAATGAAAAGGATAGGGAAGAATTCTCGTTTGTTTGAATAATTTTTCTCATGTCTGTGACAATTCAAAATGTCGTCTTACGTAAATTTTCTTTGTAATTTTCGTGTTAGATCCATAACTTTACAAATTGCAACCATTTCCAATTGCGTACAGTGAATCAGATATATGGATACATAGCAAGAGTTTTTTAAAATACTACATATTTAAGATCAAATGCTCGGAAAAATGAGTTTAATATTAATATTTAATTGTATTCATATTTCAGGGCTATTAATTTACCTTGAATTAAAAATAAAAAGAAGTTTCTTTAGAATTATCAAAAAACTTATGACGGTTTATGTATTCATATATCTGGGATTCACTGTAAAGAGAGGTATATAAGAGGAGAAATTCTAAAAATTAGGCAATAATGAGGATAGAAAATAAATTTAAAAAAACAAATAAATAAAAAGAAGAAACATAAAACATAAAATGGACAAAAATTACTTTAAAAAAATGTTGTTTCCAGTTAAATTAGCAAAAGTTTGTTTAAAAACAGGGTAACGGCAATAAGAAAAGACTATCTATCCCCCCCCCCCCCCCCCCACAACAACGTTTTCCTATAAACACACATAAATACTAGTTTTTACTGGTTTTAATACATAGTATTATACTGGCATTATTTTACTAAGAATAGCAGAATATTAAACATACATTTAAATACTAATTATGTAGTATAATTATCTAGGTACAACTATGAGGTCGATTTAGCAATATTTTAAAAGAGAACCAGGTGCTAACTAAGCAAAACCTTGTGTAAATTGGTTTAAAGTAGGTTCAAATTATGGGGGATGTGGGGTCAATAAATCTTACTTTTTTACCTAACAATATTTGTATTTTCCAAACTCACTGAAATGTGTGAAAATTGCTTGTTAAACTCACGCATTTAACAATTAAAAATACACATTTCGTTAACGGTTAGTTCTAACTGTTAAAAGATTTAAATTTCAGTTAGTCCTCAAAGGTAAGAACGGAACGTTCGTTCCGAAAACGGCATTTTCCGTTTTTAAATACCGTTACTTAACGATCTCAATTTTATTTACGGCATTAACAGAAAATTTTCAACCATCGTTAACGGCACTAGCTGGTAATGGTACCGTTATTACAAAATTAACGTTAACGGTATATTACAGTATCATAGGCTTTAATGGAGAAAACGGTTTATAATCTTAGAAGACGACATTTAAAAACATCTAAACACGTAACAATTTTTAATTAAAAAAAATGTCATGCAATTTTAATAAAAAAATAACAAAATTTACAGTTTTTAGATTTTTAGTTAACGTTTTTAACCGTTAATTTTTTTCAATAACGGCTTATCTGTTTCGTTAACGATTTAAAAATTAACGGTTTTTGCCGTTCGTTAACGAACTCTTCCGTTAATTTTCGAAAACCTTCATTTCGTTAACAGAACTTTGCCCAGCCCTATAATTATACACACATATTTTTATTCTTTAAAGTGTGTAAGCTACAGATAGATCAAATCTTTTAGACAAATGTTTTTCTCTTTTAATTAGAACTTATTTGTTTGATTATTTAGAATTCAATTCAATGTCTTTAAATGTATATTTTTGCAATTTAAAGGTGTAAACCATTGATATTTTTAAACTTTGACTATTTTCTTGCCATAACTTATAGCGAGTAATCAATGCTTTTAGTTGCAAACTTAATCTGTAATTATTGTGTACTACAGGGTGTCCCAAAAAACATGGGAATTCAGTGACGAATTCGATATCGTCTTTGTTATGAATTGGCATTGCAATACCTAATTTCAAAAGCCATAATATTATTATGTCTTCTAGAGTTTATTTTATGAAAAGGGTAAAAGACTGTAAAGATGTG
>NW_019396791.1:0-144389 GCF_000591075.1 Eurytemora carolleeae | reverse complement strand
AAAAGGCGCCGATATCTTCAACAATAATGGTCAAATAAAGGTTTAGAAGATACCGTTGTGAATCTGACATGCTCATATTCTTTTATTAAAGGACCATTTGAAATTACATCGACAGTATTTTCAATTATTTATAAATTTGAGCATTGGGGAGAGATAAATCTTTGCTAAAAGAGTTCTGACTTTACCTTTATCAGATGTTAAACAATTTATTGCAGCATTGGGAGGTTTTCGTTTTCAGTTGAGTTTAGATTTTAACATTTCCAGATTTACATCTTCGTCTCAACGGGAAGAGGACAGAGGGCGAAATTCGTAAGGCCTCTTTAGAAAACAATTAATATAGGTTAAATTAGTATTGCTTTGTAAATTGTAATGTTTATGTTTTAAAGGCATATTTGAGAACTTTGATACGCAGCTGGTACCTCACACTTATCTAAAATATTTGAACAATCCCTTTAATTCTTATTCTAGGTTTGCGAGATTTTGCTTGAAAATAACGCGGATATGGATCATGCGGATAAGGAGGGTAAAACTGCTCTGTTTGCTGCTGCTAGCATGGGACACCTGAATATCTTGAATATCCTACTGTTCTGGGGCTGCTACGTGGATGGGATAGATTGTGAGGGTAGGACTGTGCTTAGTGTAGCGGCAGCAGAAGGCTCAACTGCCATCGTTAAGGTAAAATTTAATACAAATTAGTATTTAGAAACATATTAAAAGGATTGTTTATCGGATAAACCATGTTGTCTTTTTCTGTTTTTAAAACATAAAAATATTCTTAATTTTTTTCTTTGTTTTTAATTACTTCATTAGATCCTTTTTTAAAATTTGTTTGTTGAAGAAACATGGTGGCTTATTCAAATAATAATGTTTATGCTTTACCTTCAAAACTTAAAATTTTAAGATTGAAACTTTTTGTGTAAGGGGGGAGGGACTTTTTTTATTTTCTTCCCCAAATCTTCGAAAACCACCCCCCCCCCCACGCCCCGGATTGAGAGGGGATATTTTAAAAAAAGATCATATTCCCTTATGCTTAGGTTTTGTTGGACCGGGGTCTGGATGAACAGCATCGAGATAATGCTGGCTGGGGTCCTCTACACTATGCTGCTTTTGAAGGTTAGTCTGAGTCTGGAACTTTTGAATGAGATTAAGTTTAACTTTAATTTTTCACCTGATTAAAACTTAAAAATTTAGAAGTTATAGCTCACTAAGATTAAGAAAGATTTTAATGTATCATCATTTTACTGGTAACGAAGCTATTAAAAGTCAAACAATACTACTTCTTTTAAAAAATGTCAATTTCTGTGTTTTGCCTAGTTAGTTTATTTAACAGACCTTGATGAGCACTGTACAGTGTACACTGTACACTGTACAGAAGTTGATAGATTTTTTGGTGTTAAATTTTCGTGAAATATTAAAAGATTATTTACTTAGTGATTTAAATATAAATAATTCAGGACATTCTCTGATAGTTGATCTATTAATAAACGCTGGAGCGGAGTTGGATATGGTTGATTGTGATGGGAAAACAGCTCTGCATCTCGCCTGTTCAGAGAATCATTACGAAGTTGTAGTTCAGCTACTTAGGTATACTGGTCGCGGATTTTTCTGATTTTAATGGCGGATTTAAATTTTGACCGGCATTACGGATTCTCTGGACTGACCGGTTCAGCCGTTTTAACGTTTATTTATCACTAACAAACAGACAAACATTTTTATAAACAAAGATATGGGAGTTCTTGATGTATCTTTTTAGTTTGATTTGATTGATTGATTGATCGGCATTATTCATTAAACTTAATCATTTGATTGATTGATTCATGCATTATTGATTGACTGGGAAATTAATTTAATGATTGCTTTATCTGATTGATTGATCTTTGTATTCCATAGTTTGGTAAATAATTAAATAAGCTGAAACCGATTTGTTTAGAGCACGTGCTGATGTAAACATAGTAAACCTGCAGGGACGAACACCATTGAGAATATCCTTGTTAGAGGGTAGTCTGGATATAGCTGGAATACTACTGGATAACGGAGCGGATATAGATTATATGGATACAGATTCAAGGTTGGTTAATATAATTATTAGAGGGTAGTCTTGGATATTGCTGGGATACTACTGGATAACGGAGCGGATATAGATTATATGGATACATATTCAAGGTTGGTTAATATAATTATTAGAGGGTAGTCTGGATATAACTGGGATACTACTGCATAATGTTGGGCCGATATAGATAATATGGATACAGATTCAAGGCTGATTACTTGTTAGAGGGCAGTCATATCATTGGGATACTTTTGGATAACATTGATACAGAGACTAAAAAATTATAATCTGTTAAACCTGTTTTTGCGTCATTATTATACAATAATTCAGTTGTGATGTCTAACTCCATTCCTGGTTTTAGGGTTAAATAATAAATAAATAAATAAATTCGGTTTTGAAATCATAAAACTTACTGATATAAAATTTAGATCTACTTTGTACATCATGGCGCTTGAGAATGATGCCAAGTCTGTTGAATTCCTCTTGAACCATGGAGCTAACACGGAGCTGCGGGATTCTGATGGACGAACTGCTCTTCATGTTGCAGCGTGGCAGGGGTATACAGATATAGTTCAGGTGATTAGTAACATTCGCAATAGAGTAACAAAATGCTTCAGATCGTCAAGGCCATTGTCAATTCTAATGTAAAAAGATAAATTTAAAGAACAATTTATTTTCTTCGTTAGCTTACTGGCACTGCAACTTTTGACTTAGATGGCTCTTTTTCTGAAATCTGCTATTTCGTAATATACCGGCAAGTGCTTCCAATCATTGCGGCAATTTTCTATTCTTGATTAAAAAAAAACAACTTTAAGCTTAATTTGTTTGGCCCTTTTCTATTGAAGGTCGACTTAATGGGTAAACATCACTCAGATAAAGAGAAGATTTTGGTCAAAAGTTGCAGTGCCATTTAGCTAATGATTATTTTACAAAATTGAATTACTTGATCTATTGAATAGTTAAATTTTTAAGCACTTTAAGTATTGATTTGTTGGCTTATCAAATACTTGACCTTTTAACTAGTTGAATTATTTATTACTTGACCTGTTGATTAGTTGATAAGTTCAATGTTTATTGTTTATTTTGTAAATAGATTGATTAGTGACTGATAAAATTGTTGACTGAATGAATATACATTTGACGAATAATTAAGTTGACATATACATTATATAAAGGAAGTGTTCGCGAAAATGAAAGGGGGTATAAGGCTTACGGCGAAAAATTATCGATGGTGATCGTTACTAATCTAAATTTCTATTTGTTGCGTTTATAAGGAGAAATTTGTTAAAAACAACTCATACCGAAGAACCTACGTCCATACAAATTCAGAAAGTTGTAACATTCGACTCGGATCGTAAACAAATAAAAATAATTCCAAATAAATCAATTAGATATTACAACCTATAATCATCGATCATTTTTCGACGCATTCGTATGTAGTTGATATTTTTTTATTTTTTTTTTATGATTTGAGAGTTTCTTTTGAATTTTTTTTTCCTGTTTGATGATTTTTGATAATGAAGACGACATTTTCATATTTTCCAAGAATGTTCGAAAATCCAGCGCCAGCCGTGAAAACAAATTGTAAGCCAAAAATTATTTGAAAAAAACATTATGAAATATCAACTTTATACGAATGCGTCGATTCGAGTTTTATGATGCAACTTTTTGAATTTGTATGGACGCTACGTTCTTCGGTATGAGTCATTTTTAACATATTTCTCCTCATAGATGCATCAGATAGAAGTTAGATTAGTAGCGATCACCATCGATAATTTTTCGCTGGAAGCTTATACCCCCTTTAATTTTTCGTGAACACTCCCTTTAATAATTTTTAGTCGTTTTTCATTATTTAATTGATAATGTGGCTGAGAAATTTGTTTATTTATTAATTACTTGATTTGTTAATTACTTAACATTGATTAGTTGACCATTCAGGGGTTTATACTTTACTTAAAAATCCCCCCCCTCCCCTTTTGATTTTTTTCCTAGATGTAAGTTGTGTTTTAAGGTTTAGGGTGGGAAGGGGTCTGGTTAATTCTTGAAAATATATTACCCTGCGAACTACAAATTCAATTTTTAATAATTGAATACTCTTTTATGAATTTATTCGATGTAGGTATTGTTGTTGAACGGGGCGGATGTTAACTGCCTGGATGGAGGAAGGCGGAGTGCTCTGTTATCCGCCTGCTGGCAGGGTCATCTTCATATTGTTGATATTCTTTTAACAGCTGGAGCTGACGTTAATCAACAGTGCGATCAGGTTCAACTTTTTTAACTTTGTTTTTTCTTTATTTTTTCTTTTGATCTGAAATTCACGATATGGAATGCCCATGGTGGAGAGGACCAATGTCCAATAAAAGAAAATCTGCAATTTAACAACATTTTTTGCCTGTTATTAAAAGTTAAGCATGTACGCATATGCACGCTATACAGAAACTCTAAAAAATTTGCTGAATGTATGCATGTATATGTGAATGAATTTAATGGCATACGTAAGGCAGAATGTCTGTTTCTGCTGAGTGTTGGACAATGGACATTTTTAAATTCCGGGGCATGTCAGCTACTGGTCCAATGATGCCAAACAATTTACTCGGTTGTTCTCAGCTAAGTCACAAAATTTAAATATTTTATTGTTTCATTTATCTAGGGAGCTAGTCCGTTGGCTGTATCAGCGCAGGAAGGCCATATTGCAGTTCTCCAGCTAATGCTACAGCATGGAGCTGATCCTCTCTCTCAGGATCATCATGGTAGAGATGCTCTTCGTGTAGCTCTCAGGTAAGATATTTTACTTTTTCATGATTATTTAAAATTGTTAATACTCAGATTTCAAGATTCTTAAGACCGTATAAGATATTTAAAAAAAAAAAAAAAAAAATCAGAAACAATATCCCAAAAAAACTTTTGCAAAATCTTAAATTTTTTGAAAGATTTGCCAATGTGATTTTAAAAAAATTAAAATAAGTGAAGTAATACTCTTAATACTCTTAAAAAAACTTGAAAATTAAATATATTTTTATGTTCCATTTAGGAATAACAATGCAATAGCAGCTGAGCTGTTGGAAAAGTATATAAAAAGGATGTCGGACTCCAGGGCCCCGGAGAACCTTCATCGACTCAGCCTCGAGGATGATCCCGGCAGTCCTCTTTATGCGTCACCAACCGCGTACGGGTACGGTAAGATTGGTGCTTACAGTAGAAGAAGTACTCCGGCTAGAAGTTGTTCTCCAGAACCTGCATCAATCCTTCAGGTGACTTTTTAAAATATGTAAAAAAAAGTCAATATTTTGATCTAATGAGAATATTTGTCTAACTTGTCTATGTATCTACCTTTCTGTCAGGTCTTTTTTAAGTCGAATTTTCCGTCGTATCTCTCCATTTTTTCCCCAGATCAGACACCGCTCTTGTAGCATTATGTGACTATTTTGGATTCAAAGGTTATTTAAAAAGTTCTTATCTTTTTTTTCAGATAATTTTATTATTTAACTTTACTTTGCCTAAAATATATGTACTTTTCATGAAATGATTTGTTGATTTTTAACTGGAAATTGTGCTTGAAAATTTAAAGAGGTTTGATAATTGATTTCTTTTTCGTTTGATCAATTGATCGATTTTTAGGATTCTGAGTTTACCTTTAACCAAACAGGACATATGGCCATTATCCTTGGCAGAGCAAACCCAGATAATAATAAGCCTTCAGGTAGAATAATTGGTTGGTTGGTTGGTTGGTTGGTTGGTTGGTTGGTTGGTTGGTTGGTTGGTTGGTTGGTTGGTTGGTTGGTTGGTTGGTTGGTTGGTTGATTAAATGGTTGGTTGATTGGTTGATTAGTTGATTGGTTGGTTGGGGGATTGTTAAATGTTTGGTTCGATAATTGATTAGTTGAATGATTGTTAATTGGGTGATTGTTGTTGGTTGGTTGGCTTGTAGGTTGGTTGGTTGAAATGTTGGTTGAAAGGGTGATTGGTTGGTTGGTTGATTTTTTTAATGATTAAAAAAAAATTTGTCGTTTAATTGCATGATTGGTAAGTCGCTCGATATGTTGGATAAATTGGTTGATTATTTGATTGATTGGTTGATGGATTAATTGATTGGTTTGTAGGCTAATCTATGGTTGATTGGTTAATTGATCAAATAATTGTTTAATTGGTGAATTAATTAAATAATTGATTGGCTGATTGATTAATTTCTAAATCTTATGGTAATTGACTATTTGATCTAAATACATGCATTTAAAGAAAGCATTTTGTGATCTGAATAAGCATCAATATATTCTTCTGTACTAGGGTTGTTTGAGAATATCAAAGAGAAAGCAAGAAATGGATTCAGCGCCACCAAACGGAATTTTTTATAAGCTTCAAGTGTTTCAAAGCCGTCTACTGCTTCGACTGCTTCTCTTATACTTAATTTAGGGCATTGCTTTGAACTTTTTTGTGTGCTAGAAAATTTTTTTAATAATCACATATTTGTATAACTTAACATCACAGAACAAAAACGACTTTTAACGGTCTAATTTTGCTGTTCACGTGAACTGTAACGATATTTAGATGATATTAATAATAATATGGTTGTTTCTCTAACTGTAGTCTTGCCATTTTTTAGGTGTAATACATCCTTTAAACTGTAGGCTTTATTGGGCTTTAAACTGTAGGCTTTATTGGGCTTTAAACTGTAGGCTTTATTGGGCTTTAAACGCCCCTTTGTAACCACTAATCTTTGGCTGAAATCGCTCTTCCATAGGCGTCATACTCCCTATTGTAACCAAAGGGCAAACGCTCTATATTGGTTTTATACTTCCCCTTGTAACCATAGGTTTAAAACGCCCTTTTATTGGCTTTATACTCCCCATTGTAATCATGGGCTAAATACGCCCTTCATTGGTTTTAAAATCTCCTTTGGTACCAATTAACTTAAAAACCCAATCCATTGGCTTTATCCCTTTGTAACCATGTTGATTGGTTATGCACCCTAGTAACTATGCTTCGTGTTGTGACAAAACTTAGAAAATATACAGACTGAAATAATTTTTCTCTCGGTAAACATTTAGCACTTGAGTCTCACAAATTAGAACTTTGAATTTCTATTAGACGGATATGTCCATATTATATCGTTGTTTTAATCATCATTAACCACGCCAAATTAACCAAAGGCAGCTTTTTCAAATACTTGTGTCAATTTTTACACGTTTTCTATCTTATACATTTGTATATATACTTTAATTAGAACATATTGTAGTCTCTACAGTCTAGTCTTTAGTGATCGGCCTAATCCTTGTACAATTTACCATGAACAATATACATTGTTCTGTACAGTATAATGTACATACATAATCCTTGTACAATTTGCCACGAACAATGTACATTATTCTGTACAGTATAATGTTCATACATAATAAAGGAACTGTTGTTGTACTTTTAAGTGATTTTTCATTTTCTCGATTCTCAATGGAACCCTTAAAATCTTTATCAGATCAATGATGTGGAAGATATCATTATTTTTCTAGTTTGAAAAGTGTTAAATTCTGACGATTTCCTACAGCGTCTTTGCAGCAGAAATGTTTGAGTCACTTATGTAGAGAAATCATAATTGGAAATAATAAATTATTACAAAGATAAACATGAAGATCTTATTAATTCTTGGTTAGTTAAAGTTTTTAAAGGTACCGTTCGCTGATTTAAACATGTCACTTATAGTTGTAGTTGCTAAAACCTACGACCACAGTCCATTAAAGGGAATGTTCGCGAAAAATTAAAGGGGGTATAGACTCACGGTTAAAAGTAAGCGCTTTTGATTGTAACATATAGAAGTAAGATTTGTTGAAATTAAAAGCGCTTATTTTTCGCCGTAAACCTATATCCACTTTTATTTTTCGCAAACACTCCCTTTAAGACGCCTAACTTTTGCTGTAATAGTTTGTATTTGTAGCATAATATTTTGTAAAATGTATAATATTTAGCATAAATTGGGATGCAATGTATAACAATGTAGCATAATCGAAAATGTTTAAACTCTGTCCCCTCTCCAGTCTCCAAGTCTTTATACATCTTGTTGGTTTATTATAACTCATTAAAATATCTCAACTTTTTCACTTCAATGTTATAATGTTAGTTATTGATAAACTAAGAATAAAAGTATTTAAATAATAATAATTACTAATTTTTTTTCACAGAAAAAAGGAGAATTGGAGAGAGGGCTAGAGTTATCAACTTAAAGGGAGTGACCGGCTATGTAAGGTAGATGAACTGAGTATACAGTGTTGTGGAAAGCTTCTTTCGGATTCATTTGAGGCATATTAAACTTTTTAAAGATCTGTAAATCCCGAGTTTGAGCGCAAATTTGATGTTCAAAACTCCTACTTTGGGGATGGATACGTTTTCAGAATTAGTCTTTTTTAAATTATTAAATAACGACGACATAAAATGTAAAAAAGTTCTACAATAAACTACAGACGTCTGTGTAGGAACATGTTGAGAAAATAAAAATTAATCTTAACATCGAAAATAAGTAATTTTGTTCAATTATTAGTTTCTATTATCTCATTATTCTGGTTTCTTATTATTCAAAAAGATTTTCGCAGATTTTCTAGAATTATTATTGAAAAGACGACATTTGAAGAATTTGAAGAAATCTGGGAATAACTTCAAAGAAAATTAGAAATTCAATATAATAATAATTAAAACGAAATAATCGATTTTAGCATTGATTATCGACAAATTTCTTTTGAGAAATATGTTCCTAACCATCCAATAAGATTACTGTATAATTTTTACTTTATTTTTCTTTGTCGATATTTAATAATTTAAAAAAACTAATTCTGAAAACGTATCCACCCCCAAAGTACGAGTTTTGAACGTCAAATTTGCGCTCAAACTCAGGATTTACAGATCTTTAAATAGTTAATATGTCTCAAATGAATCCGAAAGAAGTTTTCCACAACAGTGCATACTCAGTTCAACTACCTCACGTAGCCGGTCACTCCCTTTAAGAACCTTTAAATCTTGTTAATTCTTGTTCGATGTTTTTTATCAAGTTCTGTTTTCATATTATGTAATAAGTCTGCTTCACACTTTTTATAGAGAAAATGCCGGTTTAGCGAAAGAATGAGAAAACTAAGAAAAGAAGATCTCTAAAACATCATGGCTCTTAGGAACATAATCCATAGTATCATATTTTTTAAGTGATTAATTAACTTTTTAAAAATAAACTTCATAGCACAATATTTCGGAATATTTCTCTCATAAACGAACATTAACAATCCTTTACTTAGAGTTGAGATTAATATTGTTTAGTAAACTGAGACTGTAGAAGTAATTTCAAATTTAAGAGGGTTATGTCCGATTTCACAACGGTGCCTGATCATGAGATATCCTTGATTTCTAGGCTCTATAGGATGCCGAAGCTCAGTCGTGGTGATGGCGGTCTGGGCTCTCCAAGATAGGGTGTTTTCAGATCCTTATCTTATTTTATAGGTTAAACATTGGTTATTTTCAATTATGGTCGTGAATCGGACATTCCACTTTAAGTTTTGTCTGCAGTCCCTTTACTATTTTTAATTGAGTTAAAGGAAGTGTTCGCGAAGAATGAAGGGGGCATAGGCTTACCGCGAAAAATAAGCGCTTTTGATCTCTACTAATCTTTCTATCTTTTGTGTCTTTAAGGAGAAAATGGTTAAAAACGACTTATATTGAAGAACGTAGCGTCCATACAAATTCAGAAAGTTGCAACATTCAACTCGGATCGTAAAATAATCAACTTAATTCCAAACAAATCATTCAGATATTACAAACAATAGTTATCGATTATATTTCATAATATTTTCTATTTTGTTTTTTGATTAATATTTCGCTTGCGCTGGATTTTCGAACATTTCTGGGAAATATGAAAAGTTCGTCTTCATTATCAAAAATCTTCTAAACAGGAATAAATGTTTTTAAAAGTAACAATCAAACCATAAAAAATAAAAAAATAGTATGCGCTTATTTATCGCCGTTAGCCTATACCCCCTTTCATTTTTCGCGAACACTCCCTTTAAATGGATTGGTGTTGTTTAGAAAATCCTTTTCTGAAGATGCCCCTTTAACTGATGTGGAAAAACAAGAGAGGTTGCTGAAAACATTAGGGAATAAAGAGAAAATATTTTATACTGTGTTATATAGTTGAGTCACATTCTACGTTTTCCTCTTTAATCTTTTTATTTTTTTACTTTGATATTTATGGTCTCAAATATGAACTCTTCAGGCCAGAACTTTTTTTATCGAAATATTACTGTGCTTTGTTTATTGCAATTGTTTATTGTTGAAAGATATTAATGTGTATTTTTTACTATACAGTCTATGCTAAATAAACTTCTAACGAAAAGTATTGTTTTCCACTTTTTTTCATTTTTTTTTCTCTTAAATTCACGCCATGCCATAATTTCCTGATTTTAAGAATCGTGTTTTCAGAATTTTTCAATCGTCTATATTATTTTATAATAAGCCGGGAGCTGCCGATCAAAGCAGTGGGGGGGGGGAAAGAGGGGTAGTGCCCCCCCCCCCCCTAGAACTCAGAGCTGTCACACTTTTCAAATCTTAAACTGAAGAGTGAAGAACATAAAAAATTAGTTTGCTGTTCATTCAGTGCATTAAGAAGATTGTATACGTGGACCAGAGCCACCATGACAGAAGTCCGAATGAATAATCTATTTAGATTTCACATTCATCCTAATCGGATGGGCGCTATAAAGAAGTAAAATACTTTTTTTTTAAATGCCAAGCCACGAAGGCTTGAGTTTGGAATTGGTGGTAGTAAAAGACCTTTTTTATTTGGATTTAATGTATTTCATTCATTGCACCGCCGCTTTGTAATCTTTCATTTTATTACATACTAGCTGAAGTGCCCGGCGTTCCTGGTGGAATTTTAAAAATCGAATTGAAACAAAAAATTATAATTTATCAAGCTTATGTTATTCCGAATGTACCCGTGAGTTTCCTCCCTAAAATTCAGCCCATTTGATTCAGTCGTTTGGCCAGCCATAGTGAACATATAAATGAACGAAGAGCTTTATTTTATATTTTACAATTGTACTCCTACTTTTTTTCACAACAGAAACTCTTACAAGTCATAATTAATTTCTGGACCTTTGTCCTTTTTTCATCTCATAAAGTTGAGTTTTTCATTTACAATAATGTCTTTTACTATTTTAGTTTAAATACTAATTATTTCTCAGAAAAATAAAATGTCGATTTTTAAGAAAAATTGTTTTTTTTTGCTAGTTTTGTTCGAAGAAGATATCAAGTAGTACTTGCAAGGTAATTGGACTGTTTGTACCTTTATACGTATCATACATATGCCTGATACCCAAGAAGCCAAATGTTTTGAATTTAAAGTTCAAATGTTCCCCCCCCCCCTAGGGTGTCCTGGGGGGGGGGCAAACAAAATGTATGGTGCTTCGTGCAATTTTCGCCCCCCTAGATTTATTTCTGTATACGCCCTTGGTATTTGTTTGTTTGTGTTTTGTGACTGCAGGGTACTTCAAGTAGAAGTTTAGCGGAGTTCTCTGGTTTATATTTTTCTATATCTCCATCTTGTCAACAAGAGATTTGAAAAGCTTCAGGTGTGGAGTATCTTTGATGTTATTGGGTAGCGTGTTCCAGGTTTCAACTACACGGTTGCTGAAGAATTTGTTTCTTATTTCTAATTTGGATCTTTTTGGTTGAATATTTAGGTAAAACGCAGATTGTCTGGTTGTGATGTAGAAAGTGATGTATTATTCGAACCAATCCTGTCTAACTTATAGAATTAAGTCTTAGGAACTATTTACTTTTCATTCAAATTATATTGTTTTTCAAGTTATTTTTACAAATCTTTTGGTTCAGCCTGTGCAGTTGAAAATCTTCTGATCAGCTATGCCGGTCAGCCACCTGGTATACGGGCCTGGGGTAAGTTAGTTTAGTTAAAACACCCCCATTTTGAAACTATTTTAATACAATCCTCTGTACATTTGTTATATCACTTTTAAGAAAACTATATACTGAAGTTTTCCAGTTTTTTCCTAGAACATAGTGATTAGAATCGCGAATGCCTAGTTTCTGAAATGCTATTTCTAAATGCCAGTTAAAGCTGAGTGGCAAAGAAGCCCTGAATTACTTGAATCACGAATACTAATTCAAGTGACAAAATTTCAACCAAAACTTTTGCCTTTATAACACAACTTTCTAAATTTGTCTTATGTCTTATGTCTTATGTGTGGTTGAAAATGTTCTAAAGTACTTGTGGCTTTTAATCAATGAGGTGATAGTGAATGTAAATGTCCTAAAAGTACACTGAAATAATTGAGCACCTTTTCAGCAGGGGTTATGAGTACTGGGGGTTACAAGTTAGTGTGGTGATAGTTAATACACATTTAATTAATGTGATGATAATTTAAATGTGTGGTTGAAAAGTACACAGATTTATTGGGAGTATTAACGTGAGGGGGTTGATCTTAAGCACACTAAAGTACTTGAGCATCTTCAGCTATGGTTATGTATGTGATTAAATCACCCAAGAAACCGTTCTTAAGTACACTGAAGTACTGGAACACCTTTTTAGCAGTGGTTATAAGTAAAGGGGTATGTGATTAAATCACCCAAGAAACCGTTCTTAAGTACACTGAAGTACTGGAACACCTTTTTAGCAGTGGTTATAAGTAAAGGGGTATGTGATTAAATCAACCAACAACCCTTTTTGCTGCGTCATTAAACACTGGGTTACTAGTGTACGGATCGGTTTGAAGGACCGGATCACCTTTTTGGCAAAAATTATGGATAACATAAAAATTTTATGAATGTTTCAGAGGTAAACAATAATGAAAAGTGAAGAATGAGACGTTAAAACTCTCTAATAAGCATTTATCATGAAAGTACTGGATCGCCTTTTAGGCTGAGATTATGAATAAAATGAAAACCTAATATGAATGTTTCTGATATTAACAATAATGAATAGTGATAAGTGAGACTTTATATTCTTTGATGGGTATCTAACACGAACATGTGTTAACCGGACACAAGTGCTGGCATTTAGTGAATCAAACACAATGAAGCACCGCAGCGCCGCCAGGGCGAAGGCGTGGAGGGTAAAAAAGAACAAGATTACACAAGAAGTGTCAACTCCCCTTAAATTATGTTACTGGAACTGCAATGGGTTGAGTTGTGTGCTAAAACAGCAGCAAATTGCAGAAGTAATGGATGAGGAGCAAATAGACGTGATGATGGTGGATGAGACCCACTTCTGGCTTGGATCAAACAATGATCTAAGCGTCTTTGGTCCATGGACTCAATATTACAGAGAGCGAAACTATGGAGAAAAAAATGGAGGAGGCAAAATGGTTCTGGTATCCGACAGGATCAATCACTCGACATGGTCTCCTGAGAATACGGCGCCGTGGGTGGAGAACGAAAGGACGTGGATAATAATCCACAACCAAAGTTTTCGCCTGGCTATATGCTCAGTGTATATGGCTGCGGAAGTGATAGGCGGCATGACATATAAAGACTGGAATAGAGAGTTGTATAGCTGCATAGGGAATGAAATCCACAGTTTGGAACAAGATGGATATGGATGCATCTTGATAGGAGACTTCAACGCCCATGTCGGGGGAGCGCCAGAAGGTATCTCAGGGAATAGACCGGGAGAAAACACCAATGGTCGGTTACTGTTAGATTTCGCCAACGAGCATGGACTAATAATGTTGAATAAGGACAGAGACTTATGCGAAGGGTTGTTCTCTCGAATCACGCCTGTGTCAAGCACAATCCTGGACTATGTCCTAGTAACAGAGGCGGTGCGGCCCGGGGTGTTGAGAATGTGCGTGGATGATGATGTGGAGCTGCTAGCAGGAAGTGACCATGTCGCACTACGTCTAGACATAAACATGCTAGATGTTGAGCCAGTACCTAAGGTGTTTACAAATAACCATATACACCTCCCCAAGGACAGGGATAAATCTATAGCAGTAAGTCTGATGGATAGCTTGCTCGAAGAAGTACGCTGGGAGGAATGCACTACTCAGGAGAAGTTGATAAACCTTCAGGACATATTGATAAGGGCTAACCAGGAAGCGTACCCCCAAGTTATTGGTAGACAACGTAAAGTAAAGAGAGTTCCAAGGAGCATCAAGAAGCTTAATGCCAGGAAGAAAGAGGCAGACCGTAAAATGCGCCGGTTGGCATTACAACGGTCACGTAAGTTGCGTGACAAAGAAACCTGGTCCGAGAATGAACAAGCACAGCTGGATGATGCTATGACAGGGTACCAGAAAATGGTGGAAGAAATCAAGAAGAGGTCAGGACTTATCAAGCTGGACAGAAGAGCATGGAAACGAGCACAAATGGACATTCACAATAGACAGTTTTGGTCTCTATACGAGAGGACTCAAAAGAAAAAAGGAAAGCTATCCGCTCTCAAAGACGCAGACGGGAATCTCCTAACAGACATCCTAAAAATTGAAGATTATGCGTTAAATCACCTGGCAATGCAGTTTTGCGGGATGCGGTCCCCAATATTTGAATCTAGGGGCGAACAGGTGGTGAAGCAAATAATTGTATCCGAGAACTCAAACTACCAACAGTGGATTCCGAAGGAACGTGAAGAAACTGAGTATGAAGCGGTCGTGTGTGAACCGACAACGGTGGCTGAAGTAAAGGAGATCATTAAGTCCCATAAGTCAGATCGTGCACCAGGGGTGGATGGGGTGCACTCTGAGATGCTGAAACATGCCAGTGCGGCATTTTTACAGGAATTCACGAGCGTATTAAATGAAATACTAGAATCTGGTGAAGTGTCTCCTGCACTCCTGACAGGGAAACTAACACTAATAGATAAAAAGAAGCCTTCGTTGGTGGTAGGTGAGAAACGGTCCCAACCGTTTTCCTGAGTGTACTCACAAAACTTGTGCACAAGAGAATGGATCCTATCTGTGAAGAGGAAGGATTCTACGGGTCCGTCCAATACGGCTTCCGGTCAGGCCGGAGCACTACTGACTGTGTGTTTGCGATTCTAGCAGTTATCCGAGAAGCACGACGGCATCACTGTTCAATCTCAATCGCTTTCTGTGACTTGGCAAAGGCCTACGATTCGATATGTAGGGAGCTCCTATACACCAAGCTGAGCCGAATAGGGTTCGGAGGACGGGTCCTATCATTGATACGTTCAATGTATTTCAATGACAATGTCCAACTAACACTAACAACACGACTATCTGCGCCCCTTTGGTTTACAAAGGGGGTGAAGCAGGGGTGCTCGTTATCCCCCATGCTTTTTGCTCTTTATGTGGCAGGTTTAGGAAATGCACTACACAACTCAAAGCTTGGATACCAGCTTGGCGGTGTTGTACTAACAGCCTTATTCTTTGCGGATGATTTAGTACTAATTGCCGGGTCCCCCAAGTGGGCCATGGATAGGCTACTGGAGATTGTAGCTCAGTTCTGCAAGGACATGCATATGAAGTTGGCAGTGTCAAAGACTTTCATCTTGACTAACTCCCCAAGCGTTGTTGACTGGTCAGTTGAAGATGAGACCATTGAGGAAGTGTTGGCAGCTAAGTACCTTGGTGTGAACCTACAGATCCGAGGTAGGAACATGGTGGGCCAGTATGAAGCCGTCATGATAAGACGGGCCGTTGGATGCGCAATGTCAATCATGAACTTGACACGGGCTGGACTGGACCGGGCTCTGATAGCCAAGAGACTATGGGAGTCATGTGCAATCCCATCGATCCTGTACTGTGCTGAGGTGCTGGTCATCTCCAAGAAAACAGTTGAAGAGCTGGACCGTGTTCAAAACATGGTTGGACGATTTATTCTCCAGGTCCCAAGTTCTACTTCCAGGACCCTTGCATGGATGGACGCAGGCCTGGTCCCTATGCTAGACAGAATAGAAACCAAACAGGCAAACTATATCTGGACCGCAGTGAAAAACAGAACCAACCCAACTATCCACCAGATTTTAAGATTTCTACTTACACGGCCAGAGGATCCGTGGGTAAAGGTCTGGATGAATATACAACGGGATGTTGGAATCCTAACGAACTTCAACACAAGGAAGGAGCTGAACAAGACACTCATCGATCGGTCAATAAGTCATGTTATGGCTGTAAAAGCAGAACACACCACAATGACAGTCGTACCTCAACCCAAGAACTGGTTTAAGCTACAGAGCCATGTAACGGATTCCTTTGCAAGCAGGACACTGTGTTGCGTAAGGGCAGGAAACACCCTGTTGGGGAACCGTTTCAAGAACCGTTATGGTCGAAGATATGATATGTGTCCCCACTGCAGGATAGTACTACACACACGTTCCGTACTCCGTGAATCCCACGTCATTTTTAACTGCCCATGTGTCTCTAGACAAAGACGGAGCTTGGGGCTTACCCAGTACAAGCTAAATGCTTTGAAGAGAGGGCCATGCACTGCACAGGCTGTCCTCCGTTTGTACCTCGGTGGGGATGGAGCTGATGGAGTGCAGCTCTTGGATCGTGGAAAACGGATGGCCATTATCCTAGAGGCATGGCTTGTCAAGATCCACGAGTAAGGTAATATGTTTATGTGAAAGCAAAAAAGAAACTTTCTTGGGCAGATTGCCTGGATTTTAGAGAGTCTCCAGAAATGGAACTGTCTTAAGCAGACTGCCTAATTTTCAGAGAGTCTCCAGAAATGGAGCTGTCTTGGGCGGACCGCCTGGTTTTTAGAGAGTCTCCAGAAATGGAACTGTCTTAGGCAGACCGCCTATTTTTCAGAGAGTCTCCAGAAATGGAACTGTCTTGGGCAGACCGCCTGGTTTTTAGAGAGTCCCCTGAAAAGGAGCTGTCTTGGGCAGACCGCCTGGTTTTAGAGAGTCCCCTGAAAAGGAGCTGTCTTGGGCAGACCGCCTGGTTTTTTAGAGAGTCTCCTGATTTGGAGCTGTCTTGGGCAGGCCGCCTAGTATAAGTCTTCTCCCTAGGGTGACCAGTTCGGTCAGCCCATGGATACGTTTCGGCGGCTAGGAGCGCCGACCCTTATTTCATTGAATGATGGGTTGTCCTTTAATAATAATAATAATAATGTTAACCATTGAGCAAAAAAACTTTTTATTTTTTTGGAAATTTTTGGAGTATTTGGTGAAAGAAAGTAGCATAACTTTATCAAGTAAGAATGATGATCCGGATCCGGATTAAACGTGTGATTTACTAAATAATCTGACTTGAGGATGGCCATTCATAACGGGGCCTCTTTTTCAGATTTCATTTCAAATTAGTTCAAATTATGTATTTAAACAAATAAAAAAAGAAGAAACAGCTAAAAACAAAGTGTGAACAGGAAAAATCAAAATCAATACAAGAATAACTTCAAAAATTATCTTAAAATTAGTGCTATTTTTAAAAAAATGTGAAAAATGGTGCCGTAAATTCATCTAGAAGCAATTCTGTGCCTATACATTCTTTGGTGTTTAGAATCTATCCAAAAAAACGAAATAAATTCTTAGCACTGATTCGAATGAGAAAATTATTATTAACAATGATCTATTACTGTTTAGATATGTTGAGTGGTTTATCAAAGGTCCTTGATCTAATACAAACAGTACTGAAGGATGGATCAATGTACTTAGATTACAGAGGTCAAACTGAGTGCAGATCCTTTGTACTGGAACAAGCAGGTGTGTACTTTTTAAAGAGATGTCAACTTGAGTTTGATACTCAGGTACATTGTGCATGTCAAAGTGTATTTGTAGAAGAACAAAGGGTCAGGTTGATCTAAGGTTGATAATTCCCGTGAAGACTCGATATGTGCTCGAAAGCTGATTGATATCCCCTCTTTCCACTGTGCTACAAAAAAATCTGATTTCAAACTTAGGAATAAATATATTTTTGTAAACAAATATTGGTATAAATCGTTATAATATTTGAATGAACAAAACTTACTAGTTTTAGGTAGGTTAGGGAAAATGAGAGGTCGATAGAATGAGGAGAATAAAACGTTTTGTGACTTCTAAAAAATAAATACCCGGTTGGTTGCAAACGTTATTGTTTACAGCGATATAATCAATAATTTTAAGCATTTCTATATTTAAAACGTGTTTTCACTTTTCATAGATTTAGCGTCTTTTGACGGAGGTGGTTGGGTTTAGTTTCGGCTCTGGGAGGGTGGTTTTGCTTTCAAGACGACATCTATTGGAGAAAGGTTTCAAGATATGATTTATGGTCTACTGTATTATATTTCTTATTTTCCTGCTTCGTTTTTTACAATTTGGCTTACACCAAATCATAGATAACTTTTAATCTGCTACATAAGTTGATATTCTAATAATTTTGTGAATGTGGAAATATATTGTTTTTGTTATTATTGTTTTGTTTTGCTGTTTAATGTTTATGTTTCTGTTTTTATAATTGTTTTTGTCGTCGTTGATATTTTTGGCGTTGTTATTCTAATTTTTAAGGAAGTCAAATGGGTATGTTTGGTAGTTCTTCCATTGAGGGATGGCTTCAGTTACAACTTTCAAACCAGGTAGATATTAGTTTATTGAATGTTTGAAATAAAACTAAAGAAAAACCTTACTTTCTGTATTTACACCCCCCTTCCCCCCACCCCAAAAAATGAGGCATGATGTGAACTTTCAAGAAAGAAGCGCTATTCGTAGTAATAATAATGATAACTAATAACAAAATAACTATAATTTATTATTCTAACTTCAAAATAAGATTATTAAGAGATTTTAAAAAGTCAATAAAAGAATATCGATAAGCAATTCACAACAATACCCTGATATCGGATAAACGATGATGTTAAATTTTTGAATTTCCTACCCCGTTCGAAACAAATCATGGCAATTTTATTCGCCGGAATTATTTATGACTTTGTTATGATTGAGCTTCAATAACAATGACTTGGCCAGTCCCTTTGATGATTATGTTTAGTGTCTGACAATGAAACTGCGAGATCTGTACAGTGACAGGGAGAGGGTTGCTCTTCACTACACCGAAACATCGATCTCCATGAACCCGGTGTTTAGGCAGACCTTCATCTTCATCATAGAGGCACTAGAGAACTTAGATCTAGAGAGGTAGGACCTTCAATATCGTTAAATAAGCATTAGAGAACTTAGATCAAGAGAGGTAGGTCATTCATCTTCATCATAGAGGCATTAGAGTACTTAGATATAGAAAGGTAGGTCCTTTATCTTTATCATATTAAATTAAAACACTTAAATCTAGAGAGGTAGGTTCTTTATCAACGAGGTAATGGAGTCCTTTTTTTGAATCCTTTTAAAACTCATCATTTAAAATTTCCAAAATATTTTGCTGAGAATTTCGAAAACACAAGTTTCTTAATTTAAGTAAATTTTACTTAAATCTCTTGTTATGAAAAACATTCCTTAACCCCATTTGCATTTTGCAATCATGGTCAGATACATAAAAATTACTTTGTATTTCTACCTTTTTAAATGTTAGAAGTTTTCATGCTGATTGCCTAATTCTAGCTTTTTTCACTCAGCTAAACAAATAAATAGTTTGCAAATATTGTTGTATCTTGCATTCTTCATTCTTTTGACGAAAATCTTCTAAAAGAGAAGTTTTAGGGAAATATTATTTTCCGATGTTAGAAGAATTTTTATTTTTAAACTTTTTAACAAATAAAGTATTTGCAATTTGTTGTAAAGATGAAGAGTAAAACGCCATATTGTCGTACTGTCACTGTAATACTAGCATTCTTCCCATATTTACCTCTCACTATTGATTGAATCTGGTCCAAGATCACCTAATTAAATCTAGTTTAGAATTTGACATCAATTAAATTGGAACTCAAACCAGCTTAACCTGTTTTACGTTTTCAACTTTAAGGTTTAATGAACCTGAACCTTAACCTAGTAAACCTGTTCCAGGTTGTCAACTTTGGACTTGACGTTTAATGAACTTGAACCTGAGCCTAGTAAACCTGTCAAAAAGAACTCTGTTCCTAAATTGAAACAGCATAGACGCTCTGTAAGCTGTCCAGAAGTAAAGGTATATTTTTTTTAAACTTTTGATGGTAAGCTGTGTAAGATTTTTTTAGTGGCTTTAATTTGATAGTTTCATGCTCAATTTATATTGATAAACTTTAAATCTTTATTTGAGTAACAATAAAGAAGATATTGTTTTTTTCTAGCTTGAGAAGAGATTAATTTAGTAAATATCCTTCCCTCTATCTTCCGCATAACTTAGTATTATTATGATTATTAACAATCAACAGACAAAGTACAACGACCTTTAGGTTGAAATTCAATGAAAATAGGGTTGAAATCCTTCACTTGCCCTGGTCTATATGGGATCTAGTAGTACAAAGTGAAACAATAAGTTTATTTAAGAAAAGGGTATATACATTTTTTGCCTTTAAAAATTAAAATAAACAGTAAACGTGAAGGATTTGTGTGAGCCTGTGGTGGAGGAACTGCATAGTCCTGAATATCTGACAATGATTAAAGATCTGTTGGAAAACAAGGAATCCGATGAATCTACAATTTCTCCACAGAAGGTACCATTTTTTTATCAATACTAAACTCAAACAAAATTTTAATTTACTATTTCAACGTTTAATTGTGTCTTTATCTGTGTTCATCCTATCTTTGTTCAATATAAAATAATAACAAATATTTATATATATATATATATATATATATATATATATAACAAATATTTGAAACAAATATTTGTAATTCTGAGCATCAATAAAAGTTCCCTGGGGTCACGTGAGTTGCCTCAACAATTTTGAGTTGGAACGGTTCACCTGTTCTAACGTTTATTGGATACAAACAAACAGACACCCAGAGTCCAGACAGCTAATATCAAAGTATATATATAGATTGAAACGTCCTATATTATTAGACAATTAGTCCAGTGGAGAATTAAAAAAAAACTTCTTTTTAAAAATTAATTTACCACAAATTCTGTGTAGCATTATACAAATGTGTTTGCATTTTTTTGTTCGAGTCGNGGGGTGGATTGGTGGATAGTATGACGTCTAGAACATCCTGATTTCATTTGATTTCAGACATTTAGTCCAGCATGGAATTTAAAAAATATACATGTTTGTCTAGCCTACAAAGCACTAATTTTGTGTTTATAAAATTGTGACAACATTTCTTTCTTTTATTTAGACGAGTAGTCCGGTGTTGAATTATGAACATAAAGTTGAAACAAAAAGTGTATTTGTGAAAGGTCACAATCGGGCAGCTTCTGATTCAGGTAATTAAACATTTTTTTAATGTTATAAAAAAATTATACAATTGCGTTTTAGATATAGCATGGGGTAGACCTATCTCTCCGATTTTTAATGGTTCCGATGATTTGGACTCCAGTCAAGAAATTAAAGTAAGTTTTTCGCTATTCTTGAGATAAGAAGAAGTACAGCTTTAAAATGGGATTGATCTCGAATTTCCAATTCATTTTCTTTGTTGAATGTTTCAATCGTCGCTTAAAAACCAATCTAATACCTAAAGGTTTGGTATTGACGTTTTTTAATAATGATATTTCCAAACTGCTGAACAGGGAACATCAACAAAATAATTTGTTCTTTTGAGAAATGTACCTTCTATTCAAAAATGACGCTGAATTAGAATAAATAAAGTAAGATGAATCAAGGATTTAGCTTCAATATCCGTTTTGCCGTTGTTTCATTCAAATTTTCTTTGGAAAAATGTGGTTCGGGATTTAAACCTTTAAAAACTGAAGCAAACCAGAATAACACAAAATACTTAATAAGTTATTATTAGTTAAAAAAGACCATTGCAAACAAACAACACAGGTTTAAAATCAGATGTTTACGAAGATGACAAACATTAGAATTGCATTGTTTTTACGTTTTCGTTTTATTGTTGATGCAAAACAAATCATGAATATAAAGTTTACCAACAAGTCTAGACCAGCAATACTTGGGAATGGGAAAGTTTTCAATTGTTCAAACTAAAAGAAATCAGACAGAAATTGGAAATAGGAGAAAAATAACTCAAGAAGGGATTATATAGTATATTATAGTTTATATAGAAAGGTAAAGTAATTGTAAAGTGAAAAGGAAATATAGGAAATTAAAACATAAATGTTAAATAACATTTTTCATATTTTTAGGGATCATGGTCTCAAGTAGTCCCAGCAACTTCAGGTGAAAACTTTTAAATTTTGCTAAAAAAAATAATTTTTAAATTATTAAAAAATTCTAATTTAAGGTTGCTATCAAAGACCTAAAGCCAACCAATCTCTTGTATCCTTTTTATCTGAAAGTGGAGGGGAAAACGCGCGAAAGGTAATTAAAGGAAAAAAATTTATTAAAAATATTAATTTGTAAGATATATTTAAATTAATTTATCATAATTACATTAGGAAAAGATTCTACTCACAATTTTAAATGGACTGTAGACGTAATTTCAAGCGACTCTCCAGTCTTCAAGTGTAATTTCAAGCGACTCTCCATTCTTAAAGTGTAATTTCAAGCGACTCTCCATTCTTAAAGTGTAATTTTAAGCGACTCTCCATTCTTAAAGTGTAATTTCATGCGACTCTCCATTCTTAATGTGTAATTTCAAGCGACTCTCCATTCTTAAAGTGTAATTTCAAGCGACTCTCCATTCTTAAAGTGTAATTTCAAGCGACTCTCCATTCTTAAAGTGTAATTTCAAGCGACTCTCCATTCTTAAAGTGTAATTTCAAGCGACTTTCCATTCTTAAAGTGGCAAGATCAATTCACAACAGTACCTTGTAAAGCTTTGTCTGATAAAGAATGCATTTGACATCTATTATCTTTTCTTTAAAAATTAATTATTTCTAAATTAAGAACATGTCACTGTTGTGAATCAGGAATGCCCTTCCTCACATAAAAGACCACTTTAAATTACAAAGACAGTCTGTTTTTCAAGAAAATAATTGTTAAATCGAAAATCTGTTTCAAAATCAAAAATAATGATATTTTACTGCCCAGGGTCGAAGAGCACAACTTGATCGAGAGAACGCTCATTTTATTCTATCAGAAGCCATGATTGGTACCCTGGAACAGCTACACTTCGATGCTAGGTATGTTAATAGGTCTTTTTTTACTAGTGCTTAGGATCTGGTTCCTTTGGATATGCATCACTTTGGCTTCCAGGACCCGGATCCTGAAAAATATGTGGTACAATGTGCAAAATATCAACCAAACCCCACAATTTTGGTCTTAAGACACAAATCGCAATTGTTAATAATTTATATTCTTATAGTATGAAACTTATTACTAAACAAAAAGAGAGTGAGAATGATTTAAGAGATCTGAAAGAGAATATAATCACTAATATTGTTATAGTATGAAACGTATTGATGAACAAGAGGAAAGTGATGATGAGATAAGAGATCTGAAAGAAAATATAATCACTAACATTGTTATAGTATGAAACATATTGATAAACAAGAGAAAAGTGATGATGAGATAAGAGATCTGAAAGAGAATATAATCACTAATATTGTTATAGTATGAAACGTATTGATGAACAAGAGGAAAGTGATGATGAGATAAGAGATCTGAAAGAGAAGCTAAGGATGAGGAGAGAGGAGATCTACAGTTCAAGATCAAGGAAAACTAAACCAAGGAAACCTGGAAGGAAGATCAGCCGGAGAATGCCAGGTAAATCAAATATCTAAAGGGAGTGTTAAGAAATCTGAAAAAGGGGGTACAAGACTATCGGCACTATTCATATTTTCTATCCAATGCTTAGTCGTTTTTATAAAAAACCATCCACGATGGGTTTAATAATATTCCAACGATGATATTAAAGTCAGTATTAGTCCCTTTCAAACGTTATGATTAATCGCTTTTCAAAAGTGGCGAACGCTCCCAGTCAAAACTTGTTAGGTTAGATTCTAATTATTAACTAAGTATTTGATAACTCCTGAATTTCAGGGATGATTTTAAGCGATGGTAAAACTGATCCTGGTACCACAGATCAGTCTGGTAGTACAGATTATAACAGGCAATATTTACAACTTCAACTTCATCTAATTTGTTATTTTTAAGGTATACATTTTTCTTGTTGTTCATACTATATATATGAATTTTCATACAAATTTGACACAGTTTTTTTATCAATTTCTCAAGACAGGAACAACTGGTGAAATATTACCAACGACTTTATATATTTAAACTTATATTAAAACAAATCCTCAGAACAAAGAAGGGGTTTTATTTTTTTGTACAAATTAACATTTGTATAAAAGAATAATACACTTATTAAAGAAAACAATCACATAAACAATTACGGTACTGTTTTAGTGAAGACAGCTATGAGTTTGAGAAGATGTTGGATTCTAATGATGAAGATTATTCTAAGTTTGAACGAGGATCCAAGGTTCATGGTTGCAAATGTTTAAAACTATTTGAATTTTATAAAAACCTTGTTATTTACAAATATTTCTTGTCCGTAAAAGTGTGTTTTCAACCATTTTGATCTTTCGACAGATGTACATTGTATGGACATCGTTTTAAGTTTTAGAAATATTATGATAGAAGAAATATAATAAAAATATTAAATGAATTTCCCATGTTAAAGCTGTAAACACTAAAAGTTTGCTGAAAGGGACTATATGCGGGATTCCCTGTGACTCTTAATCTCTATGCAAAGATGCCAATGCCCAATTTATAACGATACCCTTGAAACCTTCATATGATCAAAAATATGGAAAATACCGTCGTTTAATTTTACAATTTCTCCATTGCTTCTTATAAACAAGAAATGTTCAAGTCATTCTTGCGAGAACCCACAAATGAAAATAAACAGCTAAAACAATAATGTCTAATACATGCTTGATCAGAAAAAGTTTTTAAAGGTAGCGTTATTTGCATAGATGATAACTTGCAATTACTCTTACAGTCTCTTTAGGTTGATTTCTGAAGAACTTGGCAAGATAAAAGAAAAAACAAATAATTAAAGCCACTTATTTAATCGTTTTTTAAATCTCGTAGATTGAGCCTTTTAAAAGTAAAACATCAAAATGTAAAAATCCTTAAGATTTTATAAATATTTGCATAGAAGTGTTGCAAAAAGATTTTCAAACAGATTTGGCAAAAAGATATGCAAAAACATTGCAAAAATATTGCAACAAATATTTGCAACTTTGATTACAGGATTTTGTTGGTTCACTCAGTAACATTCCAGAGGGCTCTGCTGAGAGTATTGCACTTTCATTGCTTGGTAATTATTAAACTTTTAAAAATAAATAAATATAATTGATATTATTTTAGTTTATATTGATTCTCTCACCAGAATCATTGGGTGAAAATAAATTTTGTGCGGTTCAATTTACAATTTGATTTCGATTCATCCTGAACACCATTTTTTCATCTTTTTCACGAACTCTCTTTTAAATCAAATAATTGCAAAGTACCAACCATTAAGTATTACTTCTGTCTTTACATAAAAGACTTTTCAATTTCTAGAGTTGGATTCACAAATAATAGACTTTTTCAATTTCTAGAGTTGGATTCACAAATAAAAGACTTTTCAATTTCTAGAGTTGGATTCACAAATAAGAGACTTTTCAATTTCTAGAGTTGGATTCACAAATAAAAAACTTTTTCAATTTCTAGAGTTGGATTCACAAATAAAAGACTTTTCAATTTCTAGAGTTGGATTCACAAATAAAAGACTTCAATTTCTAGAGTTGGATTCACAAATAAAAGACTTCAATTTCTAGAGTTGGATTCACAAATAAAAGACTTCAATTTCTTGAGTTGGATTTACAAATAAAAGACTTCAATTTCTAGAGTTGGATTCACAAATAAAAGACTTTTCAATTTCTAGAGTTAGATTCACAAAAAAAGACTTCAATTTCTAGAGTTGGATTCACAAATAAAAGACTTCAATTTCTAGAGTTGGATTCACAAAAAAAAAGACTTCAATTTCTAGAGTTGGATTCACAAATAAAAGACTTCAATTTCTAGAGTTGGATTCACAAATAAAAGACTTTTCAATTTCTAGAGTTGGATTCACAAATAAAAGACTTTTCAATTTCTAGAGTTGGATTCACAATGAATCCCTTAAATCTGTTGTCTGATCTAGAATGAATGAGATAATCCTATTTTATACCTGTAAATTAATGATTTTCAACGACAATATCTAATTGTTACTTAGCCAAGAATGTAAAGGGTGTCTCTCTTTGAATAGGAAATTACTTGATTTTTTAGTCCCAATTAGGGTCACTTCGAGATCGGAGTGTGGAAGTAAAAAGTCAGATTTGTTTATTCATTATATTACTGAAGCTTGGTTGTCCTTTAACATTATGACATTTTAATGACATTTTGATAATATAATTATAAATTTAATGATAACTCTGAAAATATTTATAATAGTAATGATAATTTTCATAATAATTGTGATAATTTTGATAACAATAATAATGATAATGATAATTTTGATAATAATAACAATCGTAGGTCAGATAGGTGCAGGTCGCCTACCTCCAGCTGACCAGCTGCCCTGGCTAGTATCAGAGGAAGATGCTCCTCAGCAACTTCTTCCACTTCCGGACTCACTTCCGGTAGATCCGGAGGACGATCTCAAGGTCAGGGTTCTAGGGCACAACGATCCAAAATGCTAGAATAAGTTGTAAAAAATGGCTTTCAACCTTGCAACTGTGAGGACGTATCAAGGAGTATGAAATAGAAAGGAGTAAGTAGGAGATACAAGGAACGCGACCCGCCCTACCATATGATTATAAATATACAGGCTTTGCAGACGGTACTCTATTTGTATAAGAAATATTCAGAATAGGTTATTGAATACGCGGTAATTGTTACATCAGACAAATATTTCTTATACAAATGAAGTACCGTCCGCAAATCATGTATAATCATATGGTAGGGCGGGCCGCGTCAGTTGTATCTCCCTTCTATTTCATACTCCTTGGGACGTATTCTGGATTTCATTAGAGAGAGGGGTGAGGGGTTATGTTTTCCACAATCCTGAAAATACTAAAAGCTATTTTATTTTGAAATTATAACGAGTTAACCATAATTCCGCTTAAATCAAGGCTATGTCTAAAAAAGATCGATTTTGTAAATATGTAATTTGAACTGACCTTTTATTTAGATATGTAATTTGAACGGACTTTTTATATAAAGTATGCCTTTAACGATTTAAGAATTCATCAAGCTTAAACCCCCCTTTATTTATTGGTAAACACTTCTTTTAATGCCTTCTTCCTGCAGGGTGCCACAGCTCTAAGAGGAAATCTACTGTGGGCCCCTCCTAGACCCCAGCTAGTCCTCACAGTACAGTACAAACCTAAGAATAGAAAGGAATATCTACATTATTTTAAATATAAAAAAATGCGCCAACAAATATTATGAACTTAAATGCATTATCATATTTTCATCCGTATTAAAAAGCTGAATTAATTTTGCAAGCCTCGGTTTTTTCAGTACCTGAGTTTCCCTCACAAGAAGTGGCTGAGAAGACGACTTGAAGTATGCAGTATGAGTGAATTGCGTACTTAGGATCCGGGATCCGGATCCAACCGCAACATTTTGTCTTCCTGGATACGGATACACGGAAGTAATGTGCTTTAACTGGATCCGGAATCCGGATCCGTGGGTAGCTCTGTATCCAGCTAAATTTTCTGTTTCATTTTTCTCTTAATCTTTTAGTATAAAATCGTAGAATTTCGAATGTATAATTAACCCAAAAATTCTAGAAAATCTCGCTACGCCCCCCTCTAACGAAATTTGTTGTATCCCAGCAATTCCTTTTTAAAAATAAACCAAGATATGGTTGATCAGGCTGCAATGTATCTGCAGAAATGGCAGTGCTCCGGGTGCGGAATGAAGGTTGAGCAGAAGTACAGTAAATCCTACAGGTTTTGCAACTATTTAGGTAAAATCTTTACAGGGGTGTATTTCCCCCCTTCCCCACTTCCCTGTTGAAAATCGCTATTTTCCTAAGTGTTTTTTTTGGGGTTTTTACTTCGCTGAATTAATTAATTTTTAAGGAAAATAAATAAAAATTTTGGCGAAAAGTTTAACAAAGGTTGGAAAAAACTCGCCTTTGATGTCCAATTTTTTTCCAATTCTTAAAAATAAACACCCCTGTTTAGCTTCAAGTTTAACTCAGGAAATTTTCAAGTTTTAAAACTGAATTATGGTAAAACTGTTGATATTTACATTAGTCTAATAAACAGGAGAAAATTCATCTTTTAAGGGGGTTTATAAAGGGACTTTTTAGACGTAACAGGAATTGATTCTCCATTTATAAATTGGCATGTAAAATTCACAATGGTACCCTTCATACCTTTGTCTGCTCAAAGATTAATGAAATTTGATCATTTTTAAATGTGGGTTTTCTGTAACAGTAACTTGCAGATTTCTGAAGAAATAAAAAAATGTCTGAAGTTTTTAGAACATTTACATTAGATTGTAATATTCAATTCTGTTGTAGGGGGAAAAACTATTTTTTTTTGGGGGGGGGGGGGTACAGGCATCTTAAAAAGATATAAAAGCTTTAAATTAAAGTCCCAGTAATCCCTTTTCCCCCTGAGATTCAAATCATTTATTACTGAAAATACCAGCTTGGGAACCCAGCTTTGCATAGAAACCTAAATATCTCAGCCAACCCTCTAACTACAAGGGGTTCATGAGTTATGATTGGACATGCAAACTTTTTACATTTGTGGTTTCTCTGCATTAGTAACTTGCATTTCTTGCTCATAAGAAAAAATAAGAAACTCACAGATATAAACGATTTTCGAGTTAGTAAAAACAACGCTATCTTCCACATTTATGATAAAATTAAGGTTTCAAATCCGTCATTGCCATCTTGGGATAGAGGACCGCTGAAAATGTCGCTTACAGTCCCTTTATTAGGTAAATTCTTCTGTACTGGGTGCCATGAGAATACTGGAGCTATCATTCCTGCGCGGGTTATTCAGGTTGGAATTTATTTATATTTATTTCAGGTTTTTTATTTTATGGGATTCTATTAAATGTGTAATGTGTAATGTGTATTGCAGATGAAACAAATTTTGTCATTTTACAAATCCCGGCGTTTTTCTTCCTAGTCTATGCAGTATTAAACAGTTAGGAAAATTGTGCATCGAGTTTTGAGACTGGGACAACTGTGTAGTGTCTCTAGGCCATTATCCTTGGGTGAACACAAAAACCTACATATACTTTTGGAAACTTCAAACTGGATACTTGAGCTTAAAGCCATCCCTAGTCCCTACCATCCATGGTTGATTTGATTTGATTTAAAGCCTTAGAAATAGATTTATGCGTCTTTCAGTTGACAATTTTTAACTGATCCAACGATGTGTTGTGTATCCAGGATTGGGATTTTAAGAGGTATCCTGTATCCAACTTCTCCCTTGATATTCTCAACTCTATGCACACGGAACCTGTATTTAATATCCAAGATCTAAACCCGGATATTATCAGGTTCACATTTCTTAAAAGGGTCTTTAGTAATAAATATTTAAAAGACATATTTGTTTGTTTGTTTGTTTGTTAAAGAAAAGACAATTTTGAAAGAGATTACATAATTTAACATTATTATTATTAAACAACAGAATTAATGTTCTTTATAAAAACAGAATAAAATGTGTTTATTTTTAGAAAAATAGAGAAGCTAAGAGCTGTTTGTATGTCAAGATTACAAATGAATAAGCTCTCTAGATATATATCAACCTGTAAACATGCAGTACATTTACAATCTAGGGTAGGTATACATGCAGTACAAATACAATCTAGGATAGTTATACATGCAGTACATTTACAATCTAGGGTAGTTATACATGCAGTACATTTACAATCTAGGGTAGGTATACATGCAGTACATTTACAATCTAGGGTAGGTATACATGCAGTACATTTACAATCTAGGGTAGGTATACATGAAGTACAATTACAATCTATGGTAGGTATACGTGCAGTACATTAAAAAATAAATTGAGTCTTTGCCACGAACTAAGATTTTCAAATACTTGTATCTTTGCAACCCAATGTAGAAGACTTGGATATTTCAAGCTAATAATTCTGTTTAGTTCAAATCAATCAGGTTGCAAAGATAAAGTGATTAGAAAATTTGAGTTTGTGGTGAAGATTAAATTCCTTATTATTAAAGAATTGAACAAGAGTTTGAAGAGTCATAACGTTAACATAATTTTATTCAGATTGAAGAATTCCTCTGTCCTGATCCTTATCTTTTCTCCATGGAACAATTAGTCTGCACCAGATTTAATAAACTAGGATATACAATACGGTCAGATTTAACTTTTTTGACTTGATTCACAATGGTACCCTTTAAAGTTTGAACCTTGAACTCAGCAACAATGAGTTTTCGCTTTTTCCTTAAAAAAAATCAATTCTGTCAATTCCTTAACTTTTATCTGCTGTGTAAAATTGCAAGTTACCTTTAAAGCGTTCTTGCAATTAAATATTGCAACTAAATATTGCAATTAAATATTGCAATATTTAAGATTAAATCGAGGATACCCGCGCCATAATTCTAATTATTTTGTTAACATTCATTTCCAAAAAACAAAGAATGAAAACTTTGCAATCTGCTAAACTTCCATGCTTTTGAATTTTATTTAATATTAAAGTTGTTCATATTACTTAGAGCGTTTGTCGGCGAACTACTTAAGCACGTTCAAGAGTGTGATCTTTGCCAAGCCAAAGGATTTATCTGTGAAGGGTGTAGATCTGGAGCTTCAATATTTCCTTTCCAGGTAAAATCATCCAACCCTAAACTTGTTGTTGAGATTGCTTTACCGACATTAATTTCAATCAAATAATATATGTATGTAACTATTATAATACATAACAGCTCTATATTGGATTGGTAACAAGATGACTGGTCCATGTGACCGTTAAGTGTGCAGTTGGGTGGTGACGTAGTCATTGGTCTAGCCCTCGCCATGTTGGTCCACACTAGACTTCCGTTATTGACCAACTGGAAATTAATGTCCATTCTTTGGTGGTTATTTTGAGGGGGGCTCGGCCTAGATTTCTTCTGAATAAAGGTTGATGTTTATTTAATTATTTTACCCAGCCTTATTCCAGGTAAAATATCTAACCCTATTCCAGGTAAACTATCCAACCCTATTCCAGGTAAAATATCTAACCCCCTTCCAGGTAAAACTATCCAGCCTTATTCCAGGTAAAATATCTAACCCTATTCCAGGTAAACTATCACAACCCTATTCCAGGTAGAATATCTAACCCCCTTCCAGGTAAAACTATCCAGCCATACTCCAGGTAGAATATCATTCCTATTCCAGGTAAACTATCCAACCCTATTCCAGGTGAACTATCCAACCCTATTCCAGGTGAACTATCCAGCCCTATTCCAGGTAAAACTTTCCAGCCTTATTCCAGGTAAATCTATCCAGCCCTATTCCAGGTAAAACTATCCAGCCCTACCCCAGGTGAAACTGTCCAGCCATATTCCAGGTAAAATTATCTAGCCATACTCCAGGTGAACTATCCAGCCCATCCCCAGGTAAAACTGTCCAGCCCTACTCCAGATAAAATATCCAGCCCTATTCCAGGTAACCTATCCAACCCTATTCCAGGTAAACTATCCAGCCCTATTTTAGGTAAACTATCCAGCCCTTTTTCAGGTAAACTATCCGGCCTTATCCCAGGTAAATCTATCCAACCTTTTTCCAGGTAAAGCTTAACTAGGTAAACTACCGGATTTTTCAACCGTTTGATTTATGGTGGCAAAGTTTCTTGCTTTTTATAATAGTTGACATTTTTATCGAATACTTCTGTTTTAGTTTGGAGTTCATGAATGTACTTCTTGCTATGCTTGCTATCATAGTAACTGCTACTCCACTGAATACGGCTGCACGCGATGCAAAAGGAAATGTATTTCTCAAGCTGTGCTTGTGGGTTGAGGCGGTGGGACTGTTTTATTTCAAACCGACAGCTCTATTTTTATAAACTTTAAAGAAACTTGAAGTTCCTCTATTGACGTCAATTGAGGTTAAATTTGATATTGTAGGTTTTAACTGTGGGATTAAATGGCAAAACTATGAAAACTTGTCTGTCTCGATATCAATTTCAAACAACTTCATTTTAAGAAAAATATATTGTTCCAGACTTCAGATCAGACAAGCGCTTGAACCTGTGGTTTGTTGACAGCTGAATAAACCAAAAATAATTATATTTTTATTTAACCAGATTCATTTCACTTCTCATTTCTTGATGATTTGTCCTTATCATGTCAAATTATCAATTGCTAATTCAAAACAGAAATGAAATATTCTATATCTATAAACATAATAAATGTCCCTAGAGTATTGAAATTAATTGTCAACTACTGATTAGTTTGTATATCAAGTTATTTTCTAATTTGCTGAAAATATTCTAGAAAACTGAAAGGGATAATGTAAAAGTTCTACCGATAAGAAATGAAAGGGATAATGTAAAAGTTCTACCGATAAGAAATGAAAGGGATAATGTAAAAGTTCTACCGATAAGAAATGAAAGGGATAATGTAAAAGTTCTACCGATAAGAAATGAAAGGGGGATACAAATTATACATTAAAAATGTCACATTGTAATATCTTTACAATCTTATTATGTAAACCTAGATTGTATTATTGTAAACTTAGATTATTTGGTCTAAAAGAATTTATATTTTGAAATATCAAAGTTCCACGACATTGGGTAGCAAAGATACAGAGATTAGAAAAGTAGAGTTTGTGACAAAAACTCAGTTTCTTTGTGATTAGAAAACCTTCTTATTCAAAATTGTGGTCAATTTGATCGCAGGGTTTTATAAAACCTCCGTCCTAGGTGGATTCTACACTTATTTTTAAATTAATCGCAATCCTAAGATCTGATTTTTTTAACACTGTGATTTAGAGAATTAATAAAACTGTGATCTACATTCTTCATGATATTTGTGATAAAAAATTATATTTTATACTCATTTTATCAAATATTACATATTTTAAAATTGACAGATAAAATGGTTCTGAGGTTATAAAGAGGCTGGAAGATAAGTTCATGATGCTCAGGAGGGGGAAAAGAGAAAACATTTCCACTGTTAAAGGGAAAACCACGCCAGCGAAAAAAATCCCCTACTGGTAAGTTAGATAGTCTCAAGTTCATTTACCATACTAAGTAATTTCTAGAGGCATTTATGATATACCATAAACAATATACAATTATGTACAATTAATATTACTAGTCCAAACACCTAAACACTCAAATTAACAATTGACAAAATGGCCACAATTACTGAGACTTGACTTGTATAGTCACTTTCAATCTTAAGTATGGGCATACCACATCCTTGATTTGTTTTAATTTGATTTGATTTTGATTTTGATTTTGATTTTGATTTTGATTTTGATTTTGATTTTGATTTTGATTTTGATTTTGATTTGATTTGATTTTGTTTGATTTGATTTGATTTGATTTGATTTGGTTTGGTTTGGTTTGGTTTGGTTTGGTTTGGTTTGGTTTGGTTTGGTTTGGTTTGGTTTGGTTTGGATTGCATTGGATTGGATTGTTAGTGTTAGTGTTAGTGTTAGTGTTAGTTTTAGTGTTAGTGTTAGTTCCAAATTGGATTGATAATGCATATATTTTAGGTTATGGGTAACCATTGCTAAATCCCTAGGGATTAAACTACATGAGAAGGATAAGCCTGTAATCTCAGCAGTACTACACATACTTACTTTTGGATCTGCACTGGGTAAACAAGTTTTATTCACAACAAATACCCTGAAGGTATATTTGGATCTGCACTGGGTAAACTAGTTTTATTCACAACAAATACCCTGAAGGTATATTTGGATCTGCACTGGGTAAACTAGTTTTATTCACAACAAATACCCTGAAGGTATATTTGGATCTGCACTGGGTAAACTAGTTTTATTCACAACAAATACCCTGAAGATATATTTGGATCTGCACTGGGTAAACTAGTTTTATTCACAACAAATACCCTGTATATTTGGATCTGCACTGGGTAAACTAGTTTTATTCACAACAAATATCCTGAAGGTATATCATGCTGATGCTTCTGATGATGCTAATGCCAATGCTAATGCCACTGCTAATGCTAATATGAATGCTGATGCTGTTTCACGCGTATTTATTGTCGTAAACAGTATAACAAATGCCGATTTAATGCCTAAAATTTCTTGTAGACTCTTTTGAATAACCAAATGGAAATTAGCAAAAATTACAAATCGTAAGACCTCACTTCATTATTGATTTAGTATAGTCACTTCAATTTTGGAGTGTGGGTGTAGGACGTCCCTAAAAGAATGATTTGATTTGATTTTGCTGATGCTGATGCTAACAGCTAACGCTAATGATAATGCTAATGCTGATGCTGTGTCAGGTCCGACTAATACGGAATGATGGTTAAAACTTGATTGTTTGTTCGTGCCAGTGTTTTTCTTGTTTTGTTTTTGTTCTAAATAAAAATGTTTTAAATGGCGTCAGACATTGACACGTGTGGTTAAACTTCTCTTTCCAAATTAAAAATCTTTTAAGAATTAAATGTCAACAGAAAGTGACACGTGTTGTATACTTGTGTTCCAATCACGTTTTGGTTTTATAAGCACCTACCGATTTAACAATGAATTAAATTGAAAACGTTAATCTGTAACCGTCAACCAAATAGTATTTCTATTTTTGTCATTTTAAAGGATTGTTTGTAACAAATGCCTGGTACAGTGGATACAACATTGTGTCTGTACGAACCAAAGTAAGTAAAAATATTATTACTTTAAACTAGAGTTGGGAACTTTTGTGCTGGATACTCATAATCCCTATCGCTTGATCTTGATATCCACACTGGGCACAGTTATTCCTCCTCTCTTCAAAGCTCCATTAAACCCTTGACTGGGTACGATTACCATGCGGGATATATTAAAAAGATAAAATAAAAATAAATCTGCAAATTATCAAAATATTGAGATATGAGCTCGATATCCACAATACAAGAGTTCCTAGCTCAGAGGTCAGACCTTAAGTGTTGTGAATTTCGAGATCAGGCATTGCTCTCCATCTGTAGATTCTGTAGATCTACGGATTGATTTGATTCCGTGATTTTCATTCCCCTCAGGAATAGGTTTAATTGAGGAATCAAGCATTGACCCTTAAAGCTAAAAGTGCCTACATTAAAAATCGAGATCAAACCTACAAGATTTTCAATTTTCACACAAAAGTGAATGTTTATTTCCTATTTAAGTAAGAAATGTTGGCGTTAAGTGGCAAGTTATATTCCTTTATTTAAGATAAACAATTTTTTTTTGCGGTGAATATTCATCAACCCCAACTCTTATACTTTGATTTTTGCTAGATTTTTTGGATGGTACTGTATCAATAATAGTGATATTTTGGATGGTACTGTATCTATAATAGTGATGTCATATTTCTAGAGTGATATTTTGGTTGGTACTGTATCAATAATAGTGATGTCATATTTCTAGAGTGATATTTTGGATGGTAGTGATATTTTGGATGGTACTGTATCAATAATAGTGATGTCATATTCTAGAGTGATATTTTGGATGGTTCTGTATCAATAATAGTGATGTCATATTCTAGAGTGATATTTTGGATGGTACTGTATCAATAATAGTGATGTCATATTTCTGCGGTCTGGGGGTTTACGCTCATAGACTGGCTTACAGGTGAGGAATATTATCACACAATTCAAACACCATGAAATATAGGAAATACAAAATTAAAATAACTTGATTTATTTTATTTTTATTTCACTCATACAACTTCTAAATATTTCTCTTACTTATTGAACCAAATGTAAAATGTGAATTGAAAATTTCAAACTTTGGTTATAGCAGAACTTAAAAGAATCCGGGGAGTGGGATGAGATAAATATAAAACAAATCCGTGAGCTAGCAAATAATTACAGATTCAGCAAAGCTAATTTTCCTTAAAAAAAAATTTACTAAAAAAATTATTTTTAGATTATTTGTCCATCCGAAGTTTCTGGACATGCTTCGGCTTCATTCTAAAACCATTATGAAAATAAACTCAGGAAACTCTCTCCAACTTTTCGTCAAAAATATTTGAAGAAAAAAAAATTTATCAATAATTTTTTGGAATTTAAATGTTTTACTTCTTTTCTCCTGAATTTTAAGAGAGTTTTGTTCAGCGCTTGTGATCTTTTTTATTCTTGGAAGTTTTGTTATTGTTCTGAACATTTCTACCGTTAACTACTCATATCCATATATATATAATTCTACAGGTAGTTACATCATTATTCATCATTTCTACCGTTAACTACTCATATCCATATATATATAATTTTACAGGTAGTTACATCATTATTCATTATTTCTACCGTTAACTACTCGTATCCATATATATATAATTCTATAGGTATTTACATCATTATTCATCATCCATGATTCATCCATGTTTTTTAATCCATCACATTTTTTAATGTTCATCATTATCTGATAATCTATACGTAACTTTAGAAAAATATGAATAATTTAATTTATTAAAGAGGTAGTGAGCAATTTTTCTACACTCAATCCTTGCCAGCTTGTTGATGTCTATGTTGGAGTTTGTCAGGTAAATTCCCCCCCCCCCGTGACATGAGAATGTTTTCAGACATAATAAAATCAATGTGACCAATTGCAAATACATTTCTTTAAAACGAGAAATCGGAAAAAACTGTCTAATCCCTTCATATATGCAACCTGATAGTGTAAATCTTTTATATTCCCAACTATAAGACTATTTGATCTAACAGAATTCATAATTTAAAATATGAAAGATCTACGACATCGGTCTGGGAAGATCTAAGGGATAAGAAATTCAGAGTTTGCGCCCAGCACTCAGATTCTTTACTCGTTTCTCCATTTAGTTTTAGTTTAAAAATACAACAAGAACCTAAGATTTGTCCAAACCAAATGTGTTATCTGTTACGGTTTTAATTTTTTAAATGATTAAAATTCTATTATTAATAAACTTATTTTTTCCCCGCTGTCCTTTATATGAATTGAATTGGGAGCAGGTGTCCCCAAGGATCTGATCTGATCTGATCTGATCTGATTTGATTTGAAGAATCCTGTTTAGTTCTTTTAATGTTAATTGTTAAGTTCAAATATTAATTGAATTTAGATTATTTTCAAAGGTTTTTTTTTCAAAACTTATGATCACAATTCTTTGATTGTCATCTTAAAGATTAAAGACTTTTTAAGAAACACTGAAAACTTGAGAAGAAATTGTGCATTTTATCATGAACTAAAGGGATTGTTTTCGATAAAACTTACATCTCACTACTCCTGAAAATCCAATTGCAAAAAAGGAAAGAAACCCAATACTCATGTTATTCCGTTTTTGGTTCTAAAAGACAGCTGTAAGAGCTGATATTTGTATGAGTTATCATACAAATGATTAAATTACACTGTCCAATTGCATAGTTCTGTTAAAGTTCAAAGCAAGTAAAATGCCGATATTGAAATAAACGGATATCCATGAAAACCCCTTAATGACGTAAAGTAACTTGAGAACCCTTTTTCAATGTTTTTTTTAAAGACTTAATTTGATATCAACACGTGTAATACATTCTTTAATAGGATTTCTGAATATGGTTTCGCTTCTCTTTAAAATTTTACTTGACAGAAAAAACGTCAACACCTTTTTTTTTCGAAGAATAAAAGAACAAAGGAGAAATGTTCTTTAAAAGGGTAGGATCGATGGCGTTGGGGTTCTTAACAAATTTGAAATGATTAGAAACGTGATAAATCTTATAAAAGAAAATATGAGCATATAAGATAAAGTTTTCATCAGAATCGATAAATCTTTTAAATAAATTAGACTGAGCGGATAACGCGATTTCGTTTTTTCGGCATTGAACTGTAAAGAAACGTGAGATTCGTCTTTCCTCTTAAAAATGTTAAGAAACAATTTTTCTAAGATGTTTTTTCTCAAAGAATAAACTGAAACACATTCTTTAAAAGAATGGATAGATGAGATTACGTGTCTCCTGAATATTTATCAGAAAGGAGAACGTGAGAAGTAGATTTTATCAAAAAACAAATTTTGGAGAGACAGATGTTTCTTTAAATTTAACGAAAGGAGAACGTGAGAAACTGTTTTTATCAAAAAGTAAATTTTCAATAACGTGTGAAATACATTCTTGAAACGAATTAATAGAATGGGTTGAGTGTATCTTCAAAATTTTACAGAAAGGAAAGAGTGATAAATAGTTTTTATCAAAGAACTTATTGCTACACGAACACGTGAAATACGTTCTTTATGAAGGGGGTTTTTCTTCGAAATATAACTAAAGAGAATCGATAGAAACCTTTTTTCTCAAAGAATAAATAAAAATGGGATTTTTAGGTTTACTTCAATTTAAACTTTTTCTTTTCCATGACGAAAAGTCCGCATAAAGTAATGTGAGATTCATTCTTCAAATGGGAAAAGGAAGGGTTAGCGGTTGTTGGGGTTGAATAGGGTTCAACCGTAAAAACTGAATTAATAAAAAAAAAAGTTTAAAATCTTCTACGATAAAAAAATGTAAAGCATGTTTGTAGGATAACGAAAAATAGCAATTTGATATTTTTAATTTTTGAAAAATGTGAATTTATATTACAGGTCTACTGGAGTTGTCAAGTTGTGTTCTCCATTTTCTTTCTGGCTTGGAACCTTTTAGTAGCAGTAGTCCTTGTTTCTGTAGCTAGGACACAGACTATCAGTATTAGAAGGTATATATAGTAGCAATAGTCCTTGTTTCTGTAGCTAGGACACAGATTATTAGTATTAGAAGGTACATAAAGTAGCAATTGTCCTTGTTTCAGTAGCTAGGACACAGACTATCAGTATTAGAAGGTATATATAGTAGCAATAGTCCTTGTTTCAGTAGCTAGGACACAGACTATCAGTATCAGAAGGTGTATATATATAGTAGCAGTAGTCTTTGTTTCAGTAGGTAGGACACAGACTATCAGTATTAGAAGGTATATATAGTAGCAAAAGTCCTTGTTTCAGTAGCTAGGACAGAGACTATTAGTATTAAAAGGTACATACAGTAGCAATAGTCCTTGTTTCAGTAGCTAGGACACAGACTATCAGTATCAGGACTTGTAGAAACAGGAACAAGAAAAGGAATGGGACAATGAAACAGGAACAGGAATGGAACATTAAAACAGGAATAGGAATAGAACGGAACATAAAGATAGAAATAGGAACAAGAACAGGAATGAAAAATTTAAAAAATGAACGGGAAGGGAACATTAAAGCAGGAACAGGATAAAGAACAGGGAACATAAAAAAGGAACAGGAAAAAGGACAGGAATGGAACATTAAGAAAGGAATAGGAAGAAGAACAGGAATGGATCATTAAAACAGGAATAGGAATAAGAACAGTAATGGAACATTAAAACAGGAACAGGAACAAGAACAGAAATGGAACATAAAGAAAGGAATAGGAACAAGAAGAAAAATGGAACATTAGGAAAGGAATAGTAACAAGAACAGGAATGGAACTTTTAAACAGAAACAGGAGCAAGAACAGGATTGGAACATTGAAACAGAAATGTTAAAAGAGCACGCTAAGTTTGTAATAACAAGTTAAAACTTATAATTAAAAGAATTATCATTATCAGTTGGTTGCTAGGATTTGGAAAATTTATTTTTTACATTTTCTTTTTTAGGTTTTTGAAGGAATTAGAGCAGGATGCAGTTTTACTAGATCGACAGCTTTTATCAAATTATTCCAGGTTTGTCAAGTTAAAAACTGAAGAAGGTTATTTTGATATTTGATGTTATCTCCATGAATTTGAATTTATTTTCTACATTTTAGATCTGAAGGTCGGCATGAAAATGAATTTGTTTGGCGAGACGAGGATCTTGTAGGAACAAATCAAAATATATCTTTTAACCTTCGAATTTTCTCATTTAAGGGGAGAAAAGACGTGTTTGTCAAAATATATTTTTCAACCTGGAAGCTTTCTGGTCTTCTAAAGTTTTAAGGAAAAAAACATATAAGATGTGAAGATCTATCAATTAAATCAACTTTCAACTGTGGTCCAAAATTTACTTTTTGTAAAATAAGAAATACATACTTAACCAAAATGTATCAGTTAACAATTGAAATTGATCAAAATTAGCACTAATTCTAAGTGTTTCACCTTTGTGATGAAGCACAACATTGAAAATACATAGAAAAAGTAGAACTACAAAATTAAAAGGGGTATTTTATATTTTGAAGTTTGGATCATTGGTGAGAAATATCAATTAAACTCTGAATATTTTGAAAACTATCAGATTTTTTTACCGTGGCTAAAGCGGAAACAGATTCTAATTCCGTTAACATATCTCAGGTCAGGAAATACAGTTATTTAGATTTATACATAAATATCTATATATATTCATATGAAAATATTATAAAGATTTATACATAAATATCTATATAGATTCATAAATAAATATTTATAAAGATTTATACATAAATATCTATATAGATTCATAGATTAATATTATAAAGATGTATACATAAATATCTATATATATTCACAGATAAATATTTATAAAGATTTATACATAAATATCTATATATATTCATAGATAAATATTTATAAAGATTTATACATAAATATCTATATATATTCATAGATAAATATTTATATAGATTTATACATAAATATCTATATATATTCATAGATAAATATTTATATAGTTTTATACATAAATATCTATATAGATTCATAGATAAATATTTATATAGATTTATGCATAAATATCTATATATATAATCATAGATAAATATTTATAGTGATTTATACATAAATATTTATATATATATTCATAGATAAATATTTTTATAGATTCATACATAAATATCTATATAGATGTATTCATAAATAACTATATAAATTCATAGATAAATTTTTATATATATAAATATATATTGGAAATTAGTAATGAGTTGTGAGAAGTAGAGGTAACATGTAGTTAATATCAGGAAAATAGAGTTGTAAGGAGTAGAGGTAACATGTAGTTAATATCAGGAAAATAGAGTTGTGAAGAGTAGAGGTAACATGTAGTTAATATCAGGAAAATAGAGTTGTAAGGAGTAGAGGTAACATGAAGTTAATATCAGGAAAATAGAGTTGTAAGGAGTAGAGGTACCATGTAGTTAATATCAGGAAAATAGAGTTGTAAGCAGTAGAGGTAACAAGTAGTTAATATGAGGAAAATAGAGTCGTAAGGAGTAGAGGTAACATGTAGTAAATATCAGGAAAATAGAGTTGTAAGGAGTAGAGGTAACATGTAGTTAATATCAGGAAAATAGAGTTGTAAGGAGTAGAGGTATCATGTAGTTAATATCAGGAAAATAGAGTTGGAAGGAGTAGAGGTAACATGTAGTTATATCAGGATAATAGAGTTAACACATAACAAAGAGGATATAATGTAGTTAATATCAGTAAAATAGAGTTAAAACATAATAAATATAGTTAACATGTAGTTAATATCAGGAAAATAGAGTTAAAACATGAAAAATCGGATTAACATGTAGTGGAGATTAGGAACATTTCAAAATAGAGTAATATTATTTAGAGGAAACATGTAGTGGTTATAGGAATATTGTAATTAAGAAGACAACATGTAGTGGTTATAGGAATATTGTAATTAAGAAGACAACATGTATAGGAATATTGTAATTAAGAAGACAACATGTAGTGGTTATAGGAATATTGTAATTAAGAAGACAACATGTAGTGGTTATAGGAATATTGTAATTAAGAAGACAACATGTAGTGGTTATAGGAATATTGTAATTAAGAAGACAACATGTAGTGGTTATAGGAATATTGTAATTAAGAAGACAACATGATTATTTTTCTTAATCACCTTTAAATGCTCTCTTTACCACTAGGGGAGGTAGTGTCGTATCATATCTCCGACAAAACTACTATAAAAATATTCTTAATCGAATTAGAATTCAAATGATTGAATTCAGACTGATAGTTTTGCTGACCTGCAGCTGCAGATTGGAGAAGAGGAAATCAGTTCTGCTCCGGGGGCTCCAGGAGTTCAAGCTGATCCAAGGGAGGGACCTAGTGTTACTTCCACATCTAGGTAACCCTTCCACCCTCCCTCCACCCACCTCCACTTTAGCAGAAAAAAAATATTTGCAACTAAATAATAAAATTGAGAAAGATTTATGTATAGCAGAGTTTTAGCAATCTTTGGGTATAGATTTAATACTTCAACAAAGAAGATGACAATTTGTTGTAAATACCATATGCCTCACTTGATAAATCTAGGTTTTACATTGAACTTAAAATTACCCCAAATTGTTTTTGGAAATTGAAAGTACAGGATCAGCCGATTTAAAAAAATTGTTTTAAACAAATTTGATTAGTAGCCGTTTTTGAGAGAAAGGGTTTTGAAATATTGGGCAAAAGGGATCATAGTTTGCCAGGACGGAAAACTGCAAAAAGGAGATAATCATCGAATCTATAAAGTTTAACAGTAAAAGTTACAAAAATAGACTCAACATATTTTTTATTTTATAAACAGTCGGTTTTCTTATGTTTGGCCTTTTTTTACGGTTTTCATCACATTAGAATTAAATTAAATTTAAATAAAGTATCCTAGTTTGCCAGGACGGAAAACTGCAAAAAGGTGATAATCATCGAATCTAAAGTTTACATAAAAAATTAAGAAAGTAAACCTGAGATATTTTTTATTCCAAATGGAGTTGGTTTTCTAACATTAATCTCTTCTGACTATATTTTCATTGATATGTAAAATATCATGATAAAAAACGTGGTTCTTGTTTAATAAAATAACTGTTGTCACAAATGAACTACCCAATTAATACAAATTTAATTTTTAAATGCAAATCATTCTACGACAGATTTTTATTACTAGAGGACTCCAAAATTCTTGGCTTATTATGTGGACTGAAAATTCAATTTTGGAACTGAAAATGAAAATTTGGTACAGAATATCAAATTTTGGGTCAAGAATTAAAAGTTAGGCAGTAAAAATGAAATAAATGACAAGATGGAACAAAACAACAAAGTCTTCCATTAAAACGACAAAAGACTGGTGAAATTTGAACAAAAAAATTGATTATTGGGACAAACAAACATTTCACAAACATTTCAGTCTGCCTATTTACTTCATTTTCTATCCCTAATAATTTAGTTTTCATTTAAAAAACGTATCAAATTAATTTGGTAGTTTATTTTTTGTATTAAATAAATTGGTTGTTTATTTTCTATTCTGTAGTACAGTTGGTTTAGGGTTTTGTGGCGACAGTTATTTTATTAAACAAGAACCATGTTTTTAATCATGATATTTTACATATCAATGAAAATTTAGTCAGGAGAGATTAATGTTAGAAAACTAACTCCCTTTAGAATAAAAAAATATCTCGGGTTTACTTTCTTAATTTTTTATGTAAACCTTAGATTTGATAATTATCACCTTTCTTCAATTTTCAGTCCTGGCAAACTAGGATCCTTTTAGGCCAATATTTCAAACCCTATTTTCTCAAAAACGGCTACTCATCAAATTTGTTCAAAACATTTTTAGACATTGACAAATCCTAAACTTTCAATTTCCAAAAAAATTTGCGGGTAATTTTAAGTGAAATTTATAACCTAAAATTGTCATGTGTGATGCATTACGTGACTTCTACCAGGAATCCTTTATATATGTACATTATATGGTTTTAGGTTATCGAAGTTGATTTACAATGACTATTATGGGTCATCAGTCATCATGAGAATTCTTCTTTTATCATACATTTTTCAGATTTCGTCATCTGTCGGAGAGTGACAATGAGGAAACTGCCTCTGAACCCCACGTTATGCCCTCACAGGTCTTTTCTCAAATATTAGACTGTGTTAGTGTTTAAATTATTTTTATGAAATAGATTGGAGAAATTTAGCTTAATTCTTCTAATTTTGGTCTTTCTAATGGATGGTTGGTTTCTTTGTTTTGGATCGATGTTTGGTTGAAAAGTTGTTTGATTGGTGAGTTGTTAAATTGTTTAGTTAATTGTTTGGTTAAGTGGTTAATTGTTCAGTTTTTAGATAAGTTGTTTGGCTAGTTTGGTTAGTTAGTTGTTTGATTGGTGAGTTGTTAAATTGTTTAGTTAATTGTTTGGTTAAGTGGTTAGTTGTTCAGTTTTTAGATAAGTTATTTGGCTAGTTTGGTTAGTTAGTTGTTTTGGTTAAAGTTAAGGTTTTATGTGTATGATTAGTTGTCTCGTAGGTTGTTTGTTATAAAGTGCTTGTTTGGTTGGATAGTTGTTAGTTATGGTGTTTGTTAATGCTTGTACAGGGTTACCCACAAAAGGATTTCTTCGGGGGTAACCTTTTTACAATGGATTTTATTGAATTGTTTAGGAGATAATGCACAAGTACTGGAGGATAAATATGAGTGTCAGGTTGGCAAGTGTTGCTCTTCAGCGGTGGATGAGTTCAATAGTTTTCATGATTACAGCTTGGAGTGCAATAAGGTAATCCATGATTACAGCTTGGAGTGCTATTAGGTAATCCATGATTACAGCTTGGAGTGCTATAATGTAATCCATGATTACAGCTTGGAGTGCTATTAGGTAATCCATGATTACAGCTTGGAGTGCTATTAAGTATTCCATGTTTGCAGCTTTCAGTGCTTTTAGGTAATCCATGATTATAGCTTGCAGTGCTATAAGGTAATGCAAGAGTTTTTTAGCGTTGGTAAAGAATTTTGTTTGTTATTGTTTCTGTTTGTTTAGAGTGCTATTAGGTAATCCATGATTGCAGCTTGCAGTGCTTTTAGGTAATCCATGATTACAGCTTGCAGTGATTTTAGGTAATCCATGATTACATCTTGCAGTGCTATTAGGTAATCCATGATTACAATCTGTAGTGCTATTAGGTAATCCATAATTACAGTTTGCAGTGCTATTTGGTAATCCGTGATTACAGTTTGCAGTGCTATAAGGTAATGCAAGAGTTTTTTAGCGTTGGTAAAGAATTTCTGTTTGTTATTTGAATTTACTGATCTATAGGACAATATATATGAAATTACTGATCCATAGGACGAAATATTTGAAATTACTGATCTATTGGACGATATTTGCTTGTAGACGTAAGTTTAAGGTGTGTTGTCCTAATGTATGGAAAGTTTATGTCCGATTTCTAACTGCGTAAACCTTTATTTGACTAACAATGAATTTGCATTGAAAATGTTAAATTCAGGCAATTTCTTGAAATTTTTCTGAAGCCTGAATCCGCAAATCACTTTAAATAGTTAGTTTTCAGTTAGAAAACAAGAATTTTTTATTCATTCTTGACTAAACAAATGACTAAAGGGTACCTTTGTGAAACAGACACTAAATGGAGAGTCACTAACGGCTTCAATCCCTTTAAGGATGGTTTACTGGTTGTCCCACACTGCCACCCTGTACGGAGTTTTCATGTTTATTCTTCCTCTTCTTCTTCTTCCTCTCCTAGCTTCAAGCTATGCTGAAGTTAATTACGAGGGAGGGAAGATCCTACAGGTATACTATAGGCTTATACCAGGGGAAGAAAGTTCCAAACCGTGCTTATGTTCAAAACCTGACACTGAGTGTCAGGTTTGGGCTCAAATATTATAATCTACTATCTAGTAACTCGTCTTGTGCCGAGAGCTAACATCTAACAAAAACTATTTTAAAAATAGTATTGAGCACGACGAGACCCTTTCTCTTTTAAATAAAGCAATTCAAAATAATTTCGAGAAAGGGACGGAGAAAGTGATGTTTTCTTTCAAGGTCAAAATTTTGTAGGGAAGACAAATGTTCAAAAAAAAAATTTATTCAAATAATTTGTTTTTCTTACGCTATATGCCGAATTTAAATCTCTGACAGAAAATATACTCAAAAACGAAATATAAAAGATCCAAAAGCGACTGTGTTATAACTATCGGTTTTGGGCTCGTTTTTTTGTTCTGAAAAGACAGAAAATTTACTGAAATATTACTTTTCATCTTTTCCTTAAATGCTCTTAAAATCTTGGCGTTTCAGGTCTCGTATTTCGTGTTTTTTTTCTTGCTTTTTTGGGATCTTTTGTTTTTCATGAAGTTTGTATTTTAGAGTATTCTGCCGACCGAGGGAAGGGTACCTTTATTCCAGTATTTATATGGTCAACCCATACAGATGTCAGTTTATGGTCATGCAGTTACTTATGGAACTATAGGTAATTATAGATAAATAAAAAAATGCAGTTAGTTATGGAACTATAGGTAATTATAGATAAATAAAAACATGCAGTTACTTATGGGTAATTATAAATAAATAAAAACATGCAGTTACTTATGGAACTATAGGTAATTATAGATAAATAAAAACATGCAGTTACTTATGGAACTATAGGTAATTATAAATAAATAAAAACATGCAGTTACTTATGGAACTGGTAATCATTTAAATAGTTTATGGCCATTTGGTTATTTATTAAACCATTTTTTTTGCATAAATAATCCCTTTCCACACACACACATACTCGTATGTGCTTTAATATAGCATATGTAAGATAAATAGCTGGGTAGTTTCTGCTTCTTGCCTAGTTCTCCGTACTTTTTAACATAAAATGTTTTATTGTAAAAGTTTATAAAATATCATTTTAAAGCATTTCCTTTGAAGTAAATTGCTTAAATCTGTTCTATACAATCTTTTATGTTTTATTTTTAACTTTCCTGAATTGTTTAACTAAGCATTTATTCAAACAATTGTAAACTTCTCAAATACAGCAGAAATTCTACTTCCAGAATTCTTTTGGAAAAACACGCATAGAAAATACATTATTTAATCACTAAACACTTTTTCTTAAGTGTCTAAGAAATTTGTTGGTGAAATTAAAATGTGAAATATTCGAAACACACGTTAAAAATAGAATTTTTTTTAAATCGACGAAAAACGTTGAATTAGTCAGTAATTCTAAACTTTTTTTTAGTAATTTCTTATTGTTTTTATTTACACAACTTGATATTTCGGAGGAAATCTCGTCATACAATTTAATCTTTTTTTCTCCTACTGATAAGCTTAAAAATAATATGAATTGACAAAAAAAACTTTCGTCAAATTATTTGTAATCATGAGCTTTTTTATTTTCTGTACTTGTAAAACTTTTTTATAGAAAATTTTTTCTTCTATTTTTAGTTAGAAATATTTGGTTTGTAATTAGTTTTCTTAAATAGTTTTTTTTTAAATTGACAAAAAAAAATTCGTTGAATTAGGTTAATTTATGTGAATTAAATTTTTTTGTAAATTTTTATTTCCTGTATTTACACAACTTGTCTTTTTTATTATAGAAAACATCGTTATAAAATGTTCTTTTGATTAGCTAAAAATATTATATTTTTAACTAGAGGAAACCAACGTCATTAAATGTTTTTCTTTTTTTGATCAGCAAAAAATATTATATTTTTTAGGAACTGTTGTTGCCGGGATAGTTGCAGCATTCGTATCCAAGATTTTCCTTCAAGAAATCAACGATCTTTGAAGGATCGACAACATCCAACTCTCTTTAAAGAAAAGGATCGACAAATGCCAAGGGATTGGATAATTAAAAGTCAACGATCTCTAAAACTAATGATGGACCAGTTTCAATTGATAAACAAGAGACAATGATCTTTAAAGCAAATGATAGACCAAATCCAGTTGATCAACTAAAATCTACGAAATTTTTAGAAAAAAAAATAGAAAAATCCCAATTTTTTAACGATCTTTAATTCCAATAGATTAATTAGGTAACCGATTTGGGAAAAAAGGTTCGCTCCAAATCCATTTTTTAATGGATCTAACGCACTGTATTAAATGTATGCATTCCATTTTTGTTAATTTTCTCAGTATATCTATATATCAACAAGTTTCTCCACGATCTGCAATCGTACATTCCAATCTGAAAACCTAAAATACTTTTTAAAAAGTTATGAATTAGATTTATTTACAAATTGTAAAGAATTATGTTATCGATGCCAAATCTACGTCAATCTCAAACATTCCATTTAAAAATGCATTTTAATATTTGATAAAACTTCTTATCTAAAATAGAAATAAATTATAAATATTGTATGATAAAGGTTTAGAGATTTCAGTTTTTACTTTCGTAAATACCTAGTTTTTTGTTGAAACCAACAGTTCAAGTTTAATTATAATGTATTTTACATATTTTAAAACATATTATCATACAACCCTTGTTTTTAATATCATAATTTATTTGTTTCTAAAATTATACTAATGAAGAACGAAAATGTTTCAGTTTTTATGTAGAATAAAGAATAACTTTAAGCCAAGGTTAAAATGCAAGGAAAGTTATTTCAGAGGGGTACGCATCTTTTGTACTGCAGTGTACTGTCTCTGGGTGGTAATGTAAACACAAGACGGATGTCGAAGCCTGACATGGAATCCATCTTTCACATAAAAAAATCAATAAAATATTCTGGTCATAGGAAACTATTATGTGAATTATTAAAATTATCAAAATTTAATGCTTTTAACCTCCTCGGATACTAAACGAACACTGATACATCTATTATTGTTTACAAATTCCGCCCAGAGAGAACTGGTTTCAATATGTACGCAGAGTATACGCAACTGCAATTAACTTTCCATGCATTAGAACTTTGACTTTTTTAGTTGTAATTGGTAGTTCTTTGGTAGTCAGAACTCTTGTGTTGTGAATCAAACATTGCTCTCTATTTGTTTAAACACCTACAGATTAATTTATTTCCTGTTCGATATCCCGTGGTGGCCACATCCTGCAGGGATATCACATGGTGGCTACATCCTGCATGGATATCCCGGGATGGCCACATCCTGCAGGAATTTCCCGGAGTGGCCACATCCTGCAGGGATATCCCGTGGTTGCCACATCCTGCAGGGATATCCCGTGGTGGCCACATCCTGCTGGGATATTCCGTGGTGGCCACATCCTGCAGGGATATCCCGTGGTGGCCACATCCTGCAGATATATCCCGTGGTGGTCACATCCTGCAGGGTTAACTTTAATTGATGGAGCAAGCGTTGATCTTCAAATTTAAAAGTGTCCCTATCAGATTTCGAGATTAAGTGAACAAGAGCAACAAAACTCAAGACTAGTAAGTGCCGTTAATTTGTAATTTGAATCGACAGCTTGATAAATTTAATTTTTGGAATTTTTATACAAACTTCAAAAACTAATCAAACTTGACTAAGTTTTAATAACATTTTTATTACTTTGAAATAATGTAATTTTACGTATTTGGACCAAGTTTGTGTCACCCACAGGAAAAGTTGTATTTTTATGTGATAAAATGTTGAAATTTATATAATTATATTTTGCAAATGAAATATGTTGTTTTATTAAATTAAATATCTTGATTAACAAAGGCATTTTTTAAGAAAATGTAGAACAATTAAAACTGATCCAATTATTGCATAGGTTGATATGAATCGACAGTTCGAGCCACATTTATTTTTCTATAGAGAAAATAAGGTCCAATAATGAGATAAGCTTTCCTATTCATTTTTTTCTCTTTCCATTTTTCTCATCCCAATCCTTTATAAATAGTTCTGGATGTGTAATGGAAATTCGATTAGTAAATTTTGAAATTTTGTGGTTTTCTAAAGACAGTTTTTTGAATAATATATTTTAATATTTTTACTTTGAAAATCACAATTTCAATGCACCAGCTTTACCATTTAAAAACGTAATAATTGCTCGAAGGCTCAAATGCCGTGTCATGAAAGACCGTACGGTTGTGGCTCATAATTGCCGGAAGACAAAAAAGCTTATATGTGGCATGGAAGGGAAAAATCTTGTGGCTTATGGCCGTCTGCCTTCCCCCGTTCGCCATACGGTCCTACCCTTTCATTGAGAAGTTTACAAGTTTGTTTTCAACTTCGTTTAAAAGGCGTAATTTGAAAAAAATTTGGTATAAAACCGTCCACATTTTGGTTTAAAGTCAAATACAATTGATCAATTGAGAAATTTGTTTTTAATTCAAAAAATAAAATCTTTATTTGAATGATTGAAATAGGTTCGAAAGTAAGGACTCGTATAGCTCTGAAAGGTGATAGGAGTGAGAGTAAACAAGTGTGAATTGTACTTGAATCATGAATGTTTAGAGTCCGTAAAACCAAGTTATATGTTATGTCATGTCACCGGAATAGTATTCGATATAAATGAATACATATAATTCATTAGTTAGCAAGCTTCTAGTTCTAGAATTTACAATTTTACCGCGGAATAATCTGAAGTTATTAAAGGGTTATCCTCAAAGGATTTATAAAGACAACTTGTAACTTCAAAGATATTATCATCACAAGGTTGAATTAAGTTGTATGGCTCGAATAAAGTCATTAAATGAGTGATTCTCGGAGAAAGGGTAGAGTAAACTGTCTACTGTTTACATACCCCAGATCTGTGTACACAGATGCCGCAACTCTCATTTATCCAATGTACTGTATGTCACTACATGATCTATACCTAACACCGATTCCCTTCTGTCCCTGATCTTTGTCCTTATTGCAAAGACGACGGATTACATCCCTTGGTGATTCTATTATTTGGCAAAGAAACCACAATTTTACAGTTGCGGGGAACCGTGAATATAAGGAAACAGTCAGTACAAATTCCGTACAGTCGTCTTCGAAGTCTCGTCCTTTGTGGGTAACCCTGAATCAAGAAAAAATTATGCTTGCAAAAAAGAATATGTTAGTGACGAGCTCAAACCCACTCCGTCAAGCTTCCCTTCTAAAGCAAAACCTTTAAAAATCAAATATTTTGTTTAATCCGTTTTTTTGGTAATCTCTCACTTTTTAAAGAAAATTGATAGAAAATATATTTATTTTATGCATTTCTGTTTTGACAATATTTCTCATCTTGGTCCAAAAACAAACAAAGAAAATGTGATCGAGAAAATTTAAGAGTTTTTAGTAATCACAGATTACACAGATAACCCTAGAAACGTTCTCGTTTAAATTCTGTAGCTTGTTCCAAAAAAAAACATAGAGTTAACATATTTACGACATCTTCTGTGCTTTCTATGTTATCTGTGGTAGTCAAATATTTAATAATCTGAGGAGAAAACTGGCAACTCAGTAACTCCTCAGTCTCTCAGTCACACTAGAATTAAAAGCAACAGATACAATTTTCAACATTACAGCTTTACAACAAATGTATGAGATGTATAATAATATTGATGATAATAATAATTATTATCAACTTTCCAAAAATAACATTCAGGAAACCTGTTTAAAAAATAGTTTAATATATGATAACTTAAGATGGATTTATGTTCTCAAAATAGATTTTTAAACATGATATATTGTTAAATCTACAAATATAAGGAAAACTTTTTTTTTAGCAGAATATATATATGTTATAAGACAAGTTTTAGTTCAGAAGAGAACCAATCATGTTCCTACAATGGCCAAGGTGGAAAATAATTCTGCTTGAACGTTTTGCCTGCAAAATATTAACTTTAAAGGGACTGTAGACTTATTTTTAAGTGACCCTTCTCTTGTAAAATGACATGTTCGATTTACACACTGTGGTAGGCGATTTTATCAATACAATGAAGACGACTTTTAATTTCAATTTTGATTTATATCACGCTGTTAAACAGCAAGGATACACATAAATATAGAAGTCAAGAGAAGCTGTCGATTGAAAAAGCGTCTCGTTGATTACTTGTAAACTTGTAATTTGAAAAAAGCTTATTAACAATCAAAACTTGAAATAAAAAGTCGTCTTCATTGTATAGATATAATCGTTTACCACTGTATGTACCTTTTCAAACCTTTATCTCCTGGTCGATAAATGAGATATTATATCTTTTTAAACTGAAAAATTATCGTTTTTAATTGTGGTTGCAAGAGTAATTTTCGGGTTAATCCCTGCAAAAAAAGACAGAAGGAAAACGTTATTTGTATGCGCCATCACTGGTACAACTTTGGGGCCTCACAACTTCTCTATTTTTGATTTTAATTTAGTTTAAAGTGAATCATGCAGTAGAGAAAATAAACCATATTCTCTACATTGATAAAGGAGGAAAAGATACTCTTGTGAATCGGATTCAGTTACGTCTAATTAGTCACTTTAAGCTCAACTAGATTAATTTAGTTTAAAGTGAATCATGCAGTAGAGAAAATGAACCATATTCTCTTCATTGATAAAGGAGGAAAAGGTACTCTTGTGAATCGGATTCAGTTACGTCTAATTAGTCACTTAAAGCTCAGCTAGAAACCCCGTATCATATAAAGGATGAATTTGATATCGACAAAAATATGCCTAAAACACTATTAGCAAGCTAAATAATTTTGCAAATCCAAAACTTTTAATGAAATGATTTATGATTTAATCCAGAGAAAACAATATGATTCATGTAAACAGTTGTTAAATAGATTTGATATTAAAAGTTCGTCACAAATACTTCTTAAAAATGCATAAACATTTTATCAAACTTCTGAGAATTATAATTAAAAAAATTTAATTGTGTTAAAATCTTGCATCTTTTAACACAAAAAACGTTTCCTTTGAAATATTAGGATAAAAAAGGTAAATTGAATTATATTAAATTTTTGTTAATCATTGATGAAAGTTCTTAGTTTTGAGAAAAACCGTCTAAAAGTTCAAACTTGTGAAACTTCAACAATTATGAAATGAGACAAAAGATTTGTTGGTTTGAAGTTAAATGTTTTTTTAATAAAAAAGATAAATAACAAGTATGGCTTCAGTTTTAACTTAAATGCTTTAAATTTGAAGCAGGTTTTTGTTTGTTTTTACACATCCAAGATAAACTTTAAAACTTGCTTTTCATGTTGCAGATTAAACATTTTCATGTTGCAGACTTAAACATTTTCATGTTGCAGACTTAAACATTTTCATGTTGCAGACTTAAACATTTTCATGGCCATTACGAGAAATAGCTTAGGGAATATTTGTATAAGTTGTGTACAACTTCGAGATGCATGATAATGCAAAAAATATTATGTTTTATGGATAAGTTGAAAAATGTGTTTATATTTTTTCTGACCTTTGTAAAAATCTGTGTTAGTGCTTCAAAGAGAAGTATTTAATTAAAAAAATTTATTCCTAAAAATACCAAAAAAATCCTTTTTCAAAATAATTACTCTGTAAAGATTAGGAGGTCATTACCAGAACTAGTGGTTTTAAAAATAAAGGAAAAGGGATATATTTTTACTTACAGAGATGAATTATTGTGTCTTGTTTGTACAGTGAGACTCATAAAACTGTGAAATAGAAAGACGACATTTAAGCAATATGTTTACACAAAGAAATTCAGCTTAGTTAGTGAAAGGGGTCTGTTTACACTGCACAATGGTTGTGCTTTATGTTCATAGTTTAAATCAAAAGTTTGTTCAAAACATCCGTATTCCTTTATCTAAGTTTTATTGGTATCACTGTATTCGAAAAAGGTTTAATTGTAATAAGGAAAAAAATTAAATTAAATTAAACAATAACTTGAACCGCCGAGGAAGAAATTATTTCATGTTTATTCTCGATGATTATTGAAACCGAAGCCCTGTCGTCTTCATTCTGTTGAGTCTGTTCTTCATGTACAACTGTACACACCGGACCGGAAAGACTACTTTCCGATGTACTGCCTGAACCCTCGTGTGGGAGCAAACTGGTTTCTTCCTTCTCTTCTGTACTGTCGACTGTACACTCCGTAAGCGTTGGCGGACTTTGGTCGCTTGGTTGGGTGGAGCAGGTATCAAGTACATTTGACTCTTCTTGAATAATCGAAATAGAATTTTCAAAGACCCGTATTCGTGTTTCATTGTAGGAGGGGAGAGAATTATCTAGGATAAAATATATAATTAAAGGGACTGTAAGCTTAATTTGAAGAGAATTATCTAGGATAAAATATATAATTAAAGGGACTGTAAGCTTAGTTTGAAGTGATATTATAGATCGTTCGATCATAACTACGGTATCCTTAAAATATATAATTAAAGGGACTGTAAGCTTAATTTGAAGAGAATTATCTAGGATAAAATATATAATTAAAGGGACTGTAAGCTTAGTTTGAAGTGATATTATAGATCGTTCTATTATAACTACGGTATCCTTAAAATATATAATTAAAGGGACTGTAAGCCTAATTTAAACCTTGTCTGATCAAGTATGAATCAGATATTGATATCCATGTTTATAATTTTGAAAATTGATTATTTCCATTTGTGATTTCTCTACAAAAGTTTCTTGTTTCAGAAACACCGGCGAAATAAATTGAAACAGGTATACATGCCCTTTCTTTAAATGTAGGCTCACTTGAAATAACTACGGCAGTACCTTTAATACGAAATTAATCAAGAAAATATATAATAGAAAATTAAGAATTCAAGATTTGTTCAATAAAAAGTAATTTTCAGCTCTAAACTAATGCATTTAGCAAAAACGCTGAACTCCATATAATGAAATAATGAAATAATCGGTTTTAAAAAATATTTTTTGATAAAATTTCCATTTTCTTTAATATTAAGAGAAGGGGTAAGTAAAAAAGAATTGGTAAAAGTCGTTGATTATATAGTTTCAACATTACTCGTCTCGGATATTAAATATTGTAATAGTTTAAATCCAAAATAAAAATATTATGCGTTTTTAATATAAAAATTTCAATAATACCTTTTCTAAATCAATTTAACCAAAAATCCGCTTATCATAAAATCATGTAAGTTTCCTTTTTAAATTTTATGTTTTGGAAGTTAATTAAAGTAATTGAGTTTGCCAGAACAAATAACTTAATAAGAACTATATTTTATGATCTTCTCAAATTAAGATGAATGAAGACTTAATTATGATAATTTTATGTTGAATTATTAGCTTACTGAAGGTATTAAAACTGTTAATGATTATTAAAATAAGATCAAATTTGACACAAGTTCAAATCAAATGTATTGTAATTTGTGCAACCCAAACTTAAAGTCTGAATGACTTAACAAAATATAGAATTTCTTTTAGAAAGGAACACTCACCACAAATTCTAAACTTATTATTTGCAAACCTTTGAGAAACTAGAGTTTGATGTTAACTATTATATATTATTGTAACTGGATACAATATATAGTTTAAATGTTACCTTTTATTGTAACTGGATACAATATATTGTTTCAATGTTACCTATTATTGTAACTGGATACAATATATATTGTTTAAATGTTATCTATTAAAGTAACTGGACACAATATATATAATTTCAATGTTACCTATTATTGTAATTGGTCCTTCTGGTATGATTTCAACAGAACTGGTTTCACGAGGCAATAGAACAGAGTTCCTTAAATATTATGAAACGTACAATAAGTACAGTACAGTACAGTACAATAAGTACAGTACAGTACAATACAGTACAATAAGTACAGTACAGTACAATACAATAAGTATAGTACAGTACAATACAATAAGTACAGTACAGTACAATACAATAAGTACAGTACAGTACAATAGGACAGAGTTCCTTAAATTGATTGTATAAAATATTTCAATTCGATGGCATTTTACTTAAAAGCACAAACAAACTCTCAAACAACTCTAAAGGTTAGCACGTGAAAAAATGCGTATTTTGGCACGAATCCCAAGGCCCAGCAAAATATTATTCATGATTCTTTTAATTTGATGGCTTTCTATTTTTAATTTACAAACAAATTCTAATGATTGACATGAGAACATGGGCGGATACAGGGGGGGGGGCGGAGGGACATTCGCCCCCCCCTGACAGACTGAATTTGGAATTTTTTGTTCCTATTTTCAGAATAGCTTCTCAATAGCATGCAAGGGAAAGAAACCCTAGTGCAAAACAGGAAAAATATCTGTCTTAATAAACTATAATGTGTGAAAAGTTAAAAATCTATTTTTTGGTCTTTAGTCATTAATTTTGACTTTTTTTGAGTCTTTTAAGTAAAAAAAAAATTTCGCATGCGACGCGAATTTTTGTTCCTAATTATGAAATTTTTTTGTTCCTAAAAAATCTTGCCCCCCCCCCTCACTCAAATCCTGTATCCGCCCCTGCATGAGAAAAAAAATATGCATTTTGGTTCAAAACCCAAGTCCTGCCTGCAACATTTAATGGACGGTCTGAGCTCAATAGTTAAGGCATAAGCTTTACAACTGTTCATATCACAATAAATTATATCTGACCTGTAGAGTGCTTCCTCGTAAGTAGGAGGAGGGGTTTCAGATTGTCGTTTCCCTGTATTCTCATCCTCAACCACCTCCACTAGACCGTCAGCTGGAGAATAATAAAAAATTCAAATTCAAATTCAAATTTGGAACATTGTTATCCCCAAAATAACTATAAATATTTAAAAACTGTGGATAATCTCTTGTTATTTTAAACAAGAGTTTAATCATTCTCATTCAGGGAATAGCTGAGAATAAAACTTTCGAATGTTAACCTTAGTGGACTGGACTTGATATCCACAGAGGCTTCGACGTTTAAATTGACAGGCGTACTAATAACTTAGATTCGGGAAATTTGTCTTAAATAAACACTATTAAGGACAATAAATGAAGAGGTGTACAGCCTCTAAGGTTTAACGGCCGAAGGGAATAGAGACCGAATGAGCGAAAAAGTTCTGATTACTTTCAGCTTCTACTTCTGATAGCTCAGACACCTGATGGTGAAAACTTTTGAGATTTAAAACTTTCACTATTTGATCTAACTATAGTTATCGAGATCAATGCTTGATATCGATCTTTTATTAATTTTTTACATTAGTTTAATGTTCAATCAATATCCCATGAAGTACCAATCAGATCTCCAATGAATAGCCAATCAGAAGCCAGGAAAATTTTGCGGAAAAAAAACGAAGAAAGAACAGAGGAAATGTTGATATCTTGCTTGTTCTCCTCTTGTTATTAATCTCCAGATTAATTATCCGATCGGGATTAAGGATATCCCATTCTAAAGTTTTCAGCTCTGAATCTATTCTAGAGTATGAGGTGAGTAATGAGTTGATTGCAAGTACCTGAATCTATTCTAGAGTATGAGGTTAGTAATGAGTTGATTGCAACTACCTGAAACTATTCTAGAGTATGAGGTGAGTAATGAGTTGATTGCAACTACCTGAATCTATTCTCTCTGAGTAATGAGTTGATTTCAACTACCTGAATCTATTCTAGAGTATGAGGTGAGTAATGAGTTGATTGCAACTAACTACCTGAATCTATTCTCTCTGAGTATTTAGTTGACTGCAACTACCTGAATCTATTCGCTCTGAGTAAGGTGGTGGTTGATCCTCTGCTATTGGTAGAATATGACGGAGAGGTGTGTTCCTACGCGCATCTTGAAATTGCCTAAAATTAAAATATTATAAATGATTTCCTTTCGGATCGCTTCACGTACGAGGGTGCTAGAGCGTCGGGAAACCCGTCGGTCGCAGGGTGCAGTTTAAACCGCCCTAAATATCGATTGTCAAGTGTTTTTTTTTGCTTTTTATAAACGTTTTATATCCTATCTTATAATAAGAATTGCCTAGAATTAAGACATCATGACAGAAGTCTGAATAATTCGTATTTTCTTCATTAATTTTTAAATGTTAAATTTAATCCTTTTCTTAAAATATAACATTCTATGGGCAGTCACACATGACTTGTCAAGCTTATCAAAGGGCACTATGCAAGCATATTGCACACAACTGTATAATCTAATATAAGTAGTTTTCCATTTTATCTGTTTGCAAACTATTTTTTGCACATTTTGACCCATAACATTGTTGAAGAAGAAGACGACTATGAGGCTCAGGTAGTTATGAATTTAAATATTCCAATGAATATGTCGTCTTCTTATTCCACAGATTTCAGGTGCTCAATGTGCAGCTCAGTTGTACACTGTACAGTGTACACCGCTTACACACAGACCCATTTTACTTATTAAGTTGCTTTCCAAGTTACTGGTGTTTATTTGCTTATTAACACATACTTGCTTCAATTTCGGCTTTAAATACCACAATTTTATGGGGCTGCTCTGTATTCAAAAATAACTCAATAATTCTATAAGAAATGATATCAAAGTTGCTGAAATATTATTATCAAAGGTTTTGTTTCACTCGAGAGGATATTTGAGAATCTTTTTATCAGATTTCTATATAAATCTGTAATTCACTATATTGTAATTAAAAAAAAATATTTATTTTTTCACTTATAGAAATTTGATAACTTTTTTCATCTATAACCTATTTTTAATTTTCAACTTTAACCACATATTGATTCAGCAATCGTTGCAGTTTTAGTTAAAATAATTGATTTTAGGATCACAACTAAATCTTTCTTACAGTTTAAAAATGGTCCTCGTGTGTTCAAAACTTTCTTACAGTGTTTCTTCAGAAAACCGCGGGTTAATATTAAGTTTCGCGGATTTTTTCGATGCATGAATTGTATCGAATTATCGAATGGAAATTTGGTTTACCTGTAGCAGCTGGCTCTGTGAACTGTGACGAGGGTGATGAGTATACAGACCAAGATGTTTACCTGTAGCAACTGGCCCTGTGAACTGTGACGAGGGTGATGAGTATACAGACCAAGAAGAGGATCAACATCATGTCCTCCACAAAGCCAAGATACTAAAAAAGTACAAAATTTAAAAATGAAAAAGCTTTTTAAAAATCATGTTCAATTTCTTTGAAAGAAGAACAATGCATATTAAATAATACAAGACGGCTTTAATTAAGCTTTACGGTTATCTTAAACCAAAATATGTATGAATATGATTGTGTGTGCCAGATAGACAAGCTACACAGCTGGTCAAACCGTCCCAGTTTTAGATTTGCAGTGGTCGGCGTTAATATCAATTCAATGATTCAATGAAGACGACTTTTCTATTAAGTTTTGATTTCTAATCAAGTCTGTTTAAATTACAAGTTTACAAGTGAACAATGAACGTATAGAGAAACTGTTAATTGACTGTGTATTTGTTTCCATGCTGTTTAAAAGCTTGTATAGAAATAAAAGGTATGTAATCGAAAGTCGAATTCATTGTATTGATAAAAACACATACCCCCCTGGGTAACTTTGTTTTATCTGTCGGTAATTTGGGAACGAAACAGTCTTGGTAAAAATAAAAAGCATGTTTTAAATGTAGTGAACTATGGATAAAGGAAAAACTGCATACAGTCGTCTCTGAAGTTTCATCCATAGAGGGTAACCCTGCAGGATAGTGATAATAATGATCCCTTTAGATGCGGGAGGCCGATTTTTGACGATCGAGTATATGGACGATTCAAGTATATATGGACGATTCAAGTATATATGGACGATTCAAGTATATATGGACGATTCGAGTATATATGGACAATTCGAGTATATATGGACGATTCAAGTATATATGGACGATTCAAGTATATATGGACGATTCGAGTATATATGGACGATTCGAGTATATATGGACGATTCGAGTATATATGGACGATTCGATTATATTTGGTCGATTCGAGTATATATGGACGATTCGAGTATATATGGACGATTCAAGTATATATGGACGATTCGAGTATATATGGACGATTCGAGTATATATGGACAATTCGAGTATATATGGACGATTCGAGTATATTTGGTCGATTCGAGTATATATGGACAATTCGAGTATATATGTATATGGACGATTCAAGTATATATGGACGATTCAAGTATATATGGACGATTCGAGTATATATGGACGATTCAAGTATATATGGACGATTCAAGTATATATGTATATATGGACGATTCAAGTATATATGGACGATTCGAGTATATATGGACGATTCAAGTATATATGGACGATTCGATTATATAATATATGGACGATTCGAGTATATATGGACGATTCGAGTATATATGGACGATTCAAGTATATATGGACGATTCGATTATATTTGGTCGATAGTATATATGGACGATTCGAGTATATATGGACGATTCGAGTATATATGGACGATTCGAGTATATATGGACGATTCAAGTATATATGGACGATTTTTGAATTACTTAAGTTAGCATTTTTGTGAAGTCCCTGTGAAATTGAAACTGAACTAATTTCACACTTTTTTCGTTCAGAGAGAATAGAAAAAAGAATTTTACCCCTGCAGGTTAGAATTTATCAATATGATAATTCTATGCCTTTTAAAACCAGGATTTTATTTTTTGTATTCCACATCTTATATTCATCGAGTAGTTTTATGTTCCATATCTTATACTTATCGAGTAGTTTTGTATTCCACATCTTATTCTTATCAAGTAGTTTTGTGTTCCACACATCTTATACTTATCGAGTAGTTTTGTATTCCACATCTTATACTTTTCCAGTAGTTTTTGTATTCCACATCTTATTCTTATCGAGTAGTTTTGTATTCCACATCTTATACTTTTCCAGTAGTTTTTGTATTCCACATCTTATTCTTATCAAGTAGTTTTGTATTCCATATTTTATATTTATCGAGTAGTTTTGTGTTCCACATCTTATACTTATCGAGTAGTTTTGTATTCCATATCTTATATTTGTCAAGTAGTTTTGTATTCCACATCTTATACTTATCGAGTAGCTTTGTATTCCACATCTTATTCTTATCGAGTAATTTTGCGTTCCTTATCTTATACTTATCGAGTAGTTTTGAATACTACATCTTATACTTATCTAGTAGTTTTGGTATTCCATATCTTATTCTTATCAATAAGTTTTGTTTTCCACATCTTATACTTATTGAGTAGTTTTATATTCCACATCGTATACTTATCGAGTAGTTTTGTAATCCATATCTTATACTTATCAAGTAATTTTGTGTTCTATATCTTATAATTATCGAGTAGTTTTGTAGTCCACATCTTATACTTATTGAGTAGTTTTGTATTCCACATCATATACTTATTAAGTAGTTTTGTTTTCCACATCTTATACTTATCAAGTAGTTTTGTGTTCTATATCTTCTTTTTATCGAGTAGGTTTGTATTCCATATCTTATATTTATCGAGTAGTTTTGTATTCCATATCTTATATTTATCGAGTAGTGTGTATTCCACATCTTGTACTTATCGAGTAGTTTTGTATTCCACATCTTATACTTATCAAGTAGTTTTGTATTCCACATCTTATACTTATCGAGTAGCTTTGTATTCCACATCTTATTCTTATCAAGTAGTTTTGTGTTCCACACCTTATACTTATCGAGTAGTTTTGTGTTCCACACCTTATACTTATCTAGTAGTTTTGTGTTCCACACCTTATACTTATCGAGTAGTTTTTCATTCAATGATGAATATCTGAATAAAAAAATTCCAGAAGCTTAAAGAATTCAGTAGTGTTTCACTTTCTAGTCTAATTTTTATTGCTTTTTTACTTTGGGACACCCTGGGTTGCTGATGTTCTCAGTGTTGCCCGTGGGATTTCAAAAATCGTAGGAAAGGTTATTTGAGGAATATAGCTAGCCAGCTGCCCATGTTACCGNCTTTGACAACATTTTGGGCCGGCTGTAGGTAGAATACATTATATTGGGACACCCTTTATATAATGAATGGCGTCAAGTTCTGATGAAAATTAGTATTCTGTATATTGTATAAAAACACATAATAGAGTTTTTAGACTAATATAAGATAGAATAGACCAACATGAATATAAATAATAGAAACGTTTTTTATAAAACATCTTAGATTGGCTTTACATACATCTTACATTTACATACATCTTACATTTAGTGAAGGAAGATAAATCAGAGGTTTAAACTCTTTAATTAGATATCTCAGATCTGTATCTTCAGGGTTAATCCCTTCAGAAATCTTTAATCTGTATCCTCAGGATTAATCCCTTCAGAAATCTCTAATCTGTATCCTCAGGGTTAATCCCTTCAGAAATCTCTAATCTGTATCCTCAGGGTTAATCCCTTCAGAAATCTCTAATCTGTAATCTCAGGGTTAAAATCCTGTAGAAATCTCTAATCTGTATCTTCATGGTTAATTCCTTCAGAAATCTCTAATCTGTAATCTCAGGGTTAATCCCTTCAGAAATCTCTAATCTGTAATCTCAGGGTTAATCCCTTCAGAAATCTCTAATCTGTATTCTCAGGGTTAATCCCTTCAGAAATCTCTAATCTGTATCCTCAGGGTTAATCCCTTCAGGAATCTCTAATCTGTATCCTCAGGGTTAATCCCTTCAGAAATCTCTAATCTGTATCTTCATGGTTAATCCCTTCAGAAATTTCTAATCTGTATCCTCAGGGTTAATCCCTTCAGAAATCTCTAATTTATATCCTCAGGGTTAATCCCTTCATAAATCTCTAATTTATATCCTCAGGGTTAATCCCTTCAGAAATTTCTAATCTGTATTCTCAGGGTTAATCCCTTCAGAAATCTCTAATTTATATCCTCAGGGTTAATCCCTTCAGAAATCTCTAATCTATATCCTCAGGGTTAATCCCTTCAGAAACCTCTAATCTGTATCCTCAGACTTAATCCCTTCAGAAATCTCTAATCTATTTCCTCAGGGTTATTCCCTTCAGAAATCTCTAATCTGTATCCTCAGGGTTATTCCCTTCAGAAATCTCAGGGTTGGATGGTCCTTAATTGCTTTGCCGGGTGTAAACATTGACCAATCAGCAGCCACAACAGTTTGCATTTGACCAATGGGAGTTAATGAGAATAGGATTCAGCTGTTTTTAAAGGATTAAACGTTTAGTTGCTTAGTTTTAGCTGTCTCAATCTTCCAAAAGATTATAACTCTCCCCCCCCCCGCAATATATTTTGTTATATATTATCATGTATCTGCAGTGCTATATGGACAAAAGAGGATAAAGCTAGGGGTAACAGTTGTATTTAATAAATTTGATGCAATTTTAACCTGTAAATCTTCTGCAATTTGATAATGTCAAGTTCTTTACTACAGTGATAACCAGAAAAGTATGGAATAGAAAGTCGACTTTTAGATTCAAGTTATGACTTTGAATAGTCCAATAAACATGAGGCATATTGATTGTTCAGTGTAAACAGACCCATTTCACTTAATTATTGATTTAATAACTTACTAAAGTAAAGCTAGATGCTTTGTAAAAACAGCAAATGCACAAAAGTATTGATTTAATGTCGTCTCCTTATTCTACAGTTTTCTGGTTATCTCTGTTGGAAGAGTTGCCAAGCAACAAATTGTAAAAATCTTGCCAAGTGGCAATTTTGCCAGATGACGATCATCACATGATGTTATTGCCAACTCTATAATTCTGTATTCTCTCTTTCAGACATAGGGCTTTCAGTATAGAGAGAGCTAAGTAGAATTTTAATGCAGAAATTCTCTGGGGGAGGAGAATAATGTATTTTTGGTTAAGAGGTTTTTTCAGCAAGATCTTTTGGCTTTTCCTATTTATTAAAGTCTTGAAATCAAAAGTTTTTCTTTTTGCCAAGAAAAAATTTGTTTACCTAAATTGTGGTATGAAAAGATATAGTGAGAATAGATCTATAAAGGGTTTATACAAAAAGGATAAGATAATATTGACGACCTGAAGTCATGATTTACAGCGATCTCAAGTTGAATTTGGTCTATTGCCTTAAAATATAGCCTTAAAATATATCCTTAAAATATATCCTTAAAATATAGCCTTAAAATATAGCCTTAAAATATAGCCTTAAATTGATTTACTTTATGATGTGACAAAGAAAGAAACATGTCTCAAGTTATAAGAAACATGTATCAAGTTAAAAGAAACATGTATCAAGTTAAAAGAAACATGTATCAAGTTAAAAGAAACATGTATCAAGTTAAAAGAAACATGTATATCAAGTTAAAAGAAACATGTATCAAGTTAAAAGAAACATGTATCAAGTTGAAAGAAACATGTATCAAGTTGAAAGAAACAAGTATCAAGTTAAAAGAAACATGTATAAAGTTGAAAGAAACAAGTATCAAGTTGAAAGAAACAAGTATCAAGTTAAAAGAAACATGTATCAAGTTAAAAGAAACATGTATCAAGTTGAAAGAAACAAGTATCAAGTTAAAAGAAACATGTATCAAGTTAAAAGAAACATGTATCAAGTTGAAAGAAACATGTATTAAGTTAAAAGAAACATGTTTCAAGTTGAAAGAAACATGTATCAAGTTAAAAGAAACATGTCTCAAGTTAAAAGAAACATGTATCAAGTTGAAAGAAACATGTATCAAGTTAAAAGAAACATGTATCAAGTTAAAAGAAACATGTTTCAAGTTGAAAGAAACATGTATTAAGTTAAAAGAAACATGTATCAAGTTAAAAGAAACAAGTATCAAGTTAAAATAAACATGTATCAAGTTGAAAGAAACAAGTATCAAGTTGAAAGAAACATGTATCAAGTTGAAAGAAACAAGTATCAAGTTAAAAGAAACATGTATCAAGTTGAAAGAAACAAGTATTAAGTTAAAAGAAACATGTATCAAGTTGAAAGAAACAAGTGTCAAGTATCAAGTTGAAAGAAACATGTATCAAGTTAAAAGAAACATGTATCAAGTTAAAAGAAACATGTATCAAGTTGAAAGAAAACTAAATTGTGAGAAAAAAGCCTGCATAAATTCCGTACAGTCGTCTCTGAAGTATCATACTATGTGGGTTAATATAGGCTTACGGCGAAAAAAAATCGCTTTTGATCGCTACGAATCATACTTCTATCTGTTGCGTCTATAAGGGAAAATTGTTAAAAACAGCTTATACTGAAGAACGTAGCGTCCATACAAATTCAGAAAGTGGCAACATACGACTCTTATCGTAAAATAATCAATTTAACTTCAAACAAATTATTCAGATATTCAGTCAACAATTAGTTTTAGATGCATTCACATATAGTTCACCCACACTTAATTTTAGCTTTATGTCGACCCACTCAATTTAGAAATTAGACTAGGAACATTCCCGTGGCTCTCCCGAGTTTTCCAATTTAAAATCGGTCAAGGGGTTCCTGAGCTATGATCAGACAAAAAAACAGACAGAGCTTACTATTTTATATTTATAGATGTATCTAAATAGGTTTATTTCACTTTTACAAACCTGATGGGGAACTCGTCTGCTGCGCTTGAAAAATATATCGTCTGGGTAGAATTTAGATCTGAGTCCTCCTCCTGTTTTGGGTTCTTCTAGATCGGCAGCATAGATCAACCAGGTCCCAATACAGATCTAAATTAGTTTGCATAGAGAACCAGAAAACTGTGGAATAGGAAGACGACATTGAAGCGTATTTTATGGTTATCACTATACCAAAAAAAGACAAGTGTTTAAAATTAACCCAATGTTGTAGACCTTAGATATTTCAAACATTTTGTTAGATCAAATAATCTAGGTTTGAAATATCAAAGGTTAACATTATCAGGTTGTAAAGAATTGGGGATTAGAAAATTTGAGTTTTTGGCAAAGTTTCTTTGCTTTAACCCGTTTGTTTTTAGATTAATTTATTTAGTGCATTTTAGTGGTATTTAGTGCATTATAGTGGTATTTAGTGCATTCTAGTGGTATTTAGTGCATTATAGTGGTATTTAGTGCATTCTAGTGGTATTTAGTGCATTATAGTGGTATTTAGTGCATTCTAGTGGCACTGAAACCATTATTAAACTCAAATCCTTGAATTTCAACAATTAAAAAAACTCTGTCTAATCTAATCTTTCTTTTTCCTCATGAATGCTGAGAAATCTTATTCAGTCATATTAGAAATATCAAATATCTTTCCATCTATGTATTGTACACTGTACAGGATGTCCCAAAAAAAGAGAGATTATGGGACGAATTTACTTTTGATCCTTTATACATGACAAAATATGAAAAAGGAAAATTGTCATGTTAAATATGGAAAATTTTGTAATAACCCTGTCAATTTCGGAGCTACAAACAAAAATGCGAATATTTAGGAATTTATTTTTTTGGGACACCTTGTATTCCAATTCCCAAGAAAGGAATATCTAATGATTGACAATCTACAGAACTACAATAAATCAAGATTATTTGTTTTTATAGCGATCAGAATATATTGAGATTTGAGAACAACAATATTCACACCAAAACCAAAAAAACGTAGAAAAAACTTTTTTAACAAAAAAACGTTCACCGCGCAAACTATAATTAAGTGATTCGAAAATCAGAAGCAGTAAATATTATTCATGATTAAATTATTTAGAATTATAGATTAGATTATTAAGAATAATGACGAATGAATCATTTTGAAACGATACGATTATTAAAAATTAAAGATTAGATTATTGAGAATTATGATTAGATTAATAAAAATTATTGATTAGAGTATTGAGAATTATGATTAGATTATTAAAAATTATTGAATAGATTATTGAGAATTATGATTAGATTATTTGAAATTAGAGATTAGATTATTAAGAATTATGATTAGATTATTAAAAATTATAGATTAGGTTATAGAGAATTATGATTAGATTAATAAAAATTATTGATTAGATTATTGAAAAATATGATTAGATTATTAAAATTATAGATTAGATTATTGAGAATTATGATTAGATTATTAAAAATTATAGATTAGATTAATGAGAATTATGATTAGATTATTAAAAATTATAGATTAGATTATTAGAATTAAGATTACATTAGAAAAAATTAAGCAAGATTATTAAGAATTAAGATTAGCTTATTCAAAATGATTATTAATTATCTTCGTAATAAAACTTTTCTCTAATGTATATTTATATTAGAATTACAGCTGTCCATTTGGCCGGATTAAATTGGCACTTCTTTTTTAGAAAACCTTTTGAATAAAAAATCCGATTTTTTTAAAATCATTTTTTCCCCAAAGTGTTTTTAAAACTCCATAAGCAATTATATCAATAATAATTATAATCAGATTATTTAACAATTGGCTTTTTATCATAATGATCATTTTAACAATGATAATAAGAAAATAATATACTAAGATTATCAAGATTATTAATGATAATCAAATTTTTCAGATAGTAATTAGATAATCGAAAAAATGATTAGATAATCGAGAAAAAAGTTAGATAATCAAGAAAATTATTAGATAACCATGAAAATAATAAGATAATCGAAAAAAAATAATTTGATAATTGATAAAACAATTAGATTATGAAGAAAAAATTAGATAATCAAGAAAAAAATTAGATATTTGAGAAAATAACCAGATAATTATAATTAAGAAAATAATTAGATAATCAAGAAAAACAATTAGATTATTAATAATGCACCTTTTGGTCGATACTGTCCTCTCCACTTGACAGGAACCTGAACAGAATAGAATTGGAAAATAGATTAGATTATTAGATTATTAATAATGGTCGATACTGTCCTGTCCACTTGACAGGAACCTAAACAGAATAGAATTGGAAAAATGAAAATAATATTTTATTCAATACAAAAAAGAATTTCTGTAATCTAAAAAAAATCTGTTAAAAAACTTCCAAAAAAAAGTTATCTTGAAACCGAATAAAAAGTTTAATACTTTTAATCACAGATTTTTTACGTCAGAAAGCAACCTGTGAATAAATATTTTAACGTAATGGTCTTACAAAACTAATTCTTAGAAATGATTCTAGGAGAGAAAGCTTTTCTAAATTCTAATATTTTTCTTTTCATATTAAAGTTATAACATTTTTCCACCAAATATCAACTTGAAGAAATCTTAATTAATTTTTTTCTCCGTGAATTCGGTATTTTCGTACTTAAAACTTTTTCTTTGCTACTTAGCACTTCAAAGAAAATAATATTAATGAAAGCCCTCCAGATGCGTATTCAGAGGAGGGGNAACGGGTGCTGACTGATCCCCTCCCCAGGAAAGAAAAAAAATGTAAGCCCCCATGCAAAAATTTCTGAATACGCCCCTAAAGCCTTTTATTCAATCGTCAATATTACAAGGTTCTGTGTGACCCACACACACAGGTCTGCCGCTTTAGTAATTGTAAATTGGCGGTACAGTCCAAACTAGGACCGCAAAGGTTGGCCCAGCTCGGATGTTCAAATTTACACCGATTGTGCGTGCACAAAGAATGAGACTTGATTTTACTATTACATTTATGGTTCCTGACAGCTTTACTAAAACATATCTAATTATTTTATCAAAGCTTTTTTAAGAAAGACGATTAATGTTTTCAAAGATTTCTATTGATCGATTATGGTTTGTAAATTGTACCTAGGGATGGGCAATAGCCAGATTCGTTATACAGAAACTTTTAATGTTTTTAGACATTTTAGGTTTTACGACAATATGAGAAGGTTCCAACATTTTGCAACTTTATTCTGTTATAGAAGTTTGCTTTTATCAAACATGTAAATTTGTAACACTCGAAAAGAAAATATAAGGCAAAAATGATCGCGTTAAAACAACCGTTTTGGAGTTTTTTATAACGATAGTTTTTGGTTCGTTTTTGCCTTATATTTTCACAAAGAATAACGAATTTGCATGTTTGATAAAGACAACTTATTTAGAATACAATTTTAAATTGTAGACACTTCTTGCAGATTGTCGTAATACATTTTAAAAGCCAAAAATATTAAAAGTTTCATTAAAAAGAATCTAGGTAAATAATTATACCTGTCTGCAAAGTATGGTGCTGAATCTAGGTAAATAATTGTACCTGTCTGCAAAGTATGGTGCTGAATCTAGGTTCAGGGGAGGTTTACAGATGTTAAGATATAAAAAATCTAGATATTTCAAAATCTACAAAAAAATAAAAATTTTGAAAATTTTTATTTGATAAATTTTGGAACGGATTTTGAGCAAAATATCAAAATGTAATAAATTATAAATAGAAATAAAATATTTAAACAAAATATCTAGACATATAAATAAATAGATAAATACATACAGATAGATGAATATAGATAAATAATGTAGAGTAAATAGAATAAAAGTTTATTATGTACTGCAGTAGTGTTCATGTATTTACCTTGTTATGTACTGCAGTAGTGTACATTTAATAAATATTGGGTAAACATTATATTCTGTAAACCTGAAGTACGTTGTACATTATTAACTATCATACGTTTGTAAACTTTTACGTAAAACCCATTATTCATTTGAACTGCGTTTCAAATGAATACGTAGCATGATTAGCTTAAATCATGTTATTTATATAATGACGTACATCTTAATTGCACCTATTTCAACTATGCTGTAATACGTAAAATGATTGTCTTAATCATGTGATATAGATAAAGATGTAGGAATTGTAATCACGTTTTTAACACTAATTTGTATACATTAGTTGATATAGAAACTCCGAACTGTTTACTGGGACAGAGTAACCGTTCCCTGTTTTGATAAACAGTTTGAGGATCATGCCCATTGGTTTTACATTGATAGTTGCGAGCTTCCAATTAATATCGATAGTTAGTGGCAGTGGCGTTGTTAGATCACGGGATTGTATCCGTGATGGTTCCCATTGATAGTCAAGAGAATCTGAGTTGTACCTGGATAGATACTTGTTCGGGAAACTGTTAAGGAGTAGGGCATTTACTACATGTATGCATTTACATTTTATATGTACGTAGTAGTGTACATGCATTTTACCGTATTATATACTACAGTAGTGTAGATGTATTTACCTTATTATTTACTGCAGTAATGTACATGTTTTTACATTATTATATACTAGAAAGAAGGGCGCGAAGCGCCTTGAATTTCTAGTTATTATATACTGCAGTACTGTATATGTATTTATCTTATTATGTACTGCAGTACTGTTTATGTATTTACCTTATTATGTACTGCAGTACTGTACATGTATTTACCTTATTATGTAAACATCGTCTGTTAGCACCAATACAATCATCATGGTTCATACAAGACGAAAAATCTAAAACGAAATAAAATTTGAAAGAAGAAAAGGAATTGAGTCTTTGCCACTAACTCTGATTTTTTAATTCCTATATCTTTACAACCCAATGTCGAAGACCTTAGATATTTCTAAGTGTATTATATCAAATAATCTAAATTTGAAATATCTTAGATTAACACAATCAGGAATCAAAGATATTGGGATTTGTGACAAAGACTCGATTCCTCTCCCTGTATAATAATTAAAGGCCTGCAGTAAGAGTTATGGTGAATTATATTGTAGTACTAAGCCTAGGGGTGTCAAAAAGATTTTTTGTTGTTGTAATTTTTCAAATGTGCGGACGTGTCTATGTTCTTCACATGTATATATATATATAAAGCTGGGCAAACCGTTACACGGTTATTATAATACCAAGGCCCCGCCAGCTATTAAAGATAAAGCAGGATGTCTCGAATATCCCCACCGGCCCCTCCTCCTGGTTCTCAGATAGGGTTAAAACTACATAAAAGGAGAAAAACAAGTTCTTTAATCAGAACGTGATCTGGCCATTAATAATCTCATTTATACCAGTTTATTACATCTTGATTAATGTTGTTTTCATCTAAAAACACAGAAACTCAGAAAATAAAAATAAAAATAGAGATTCTTTTTAATCAACCTGATTAGATGCATATTCATTTTTTTTCAACGTACTTTTACCTTTCAGGACCAGTGTAATACTCACAAAGGATCAGACGTAACAGACGACTGTTAGGAATTTTTATTATCTCTTTTCCTTTATTAATTACTCCCTGCAGCTGTAAACAATTGTGTCTATCGTTGCCCAATCAAAAAAAGGCCATAAAAAGACTGTAATCTTGTAGTAGTACTTACAGTGAGTAATCATGTAAGTAATAAATTGTTATTATCATGAACCGAAAGAGCTATCAGAAAATAATTTAGGCGAGATGTTGGAGTAGACTTCTGGTTTTTAAAAAGTTTTTTTTTTTACAATTTTCAGAGAGAAAAAACCGTAAAATATATTATATAATAATACATAATAATATATTATATAATAATATATTCGGAAATTTGTAGTTTATCAAAACTATGTGGAATGAGGTTTCTGAGGTTTCCTTAAACTCTAATTTTTCTATTTCTGATCTATATCTTTGCAACCTGATATTTTAACAATACGTTCTATTGTTTGTTATCAAAGTTTCAATCAATTAAGATGTACAGAGAACACCATCAGGTTGCAAAGAGAATTAGAGTCTGAGGCGATTAATCAGTTCCTTTTATATATTATCTTAAACTGAAAAAGTTATATTATTCATTAATTTACCTCCTATTATAGTTTCAGCAGTAATTGGAGGTATAGTGTTAAGAACTGCTTGAGATACAGTAAACTGATCTATAAAATACTTTCCATCAGTATTCTTCCCTAATTTCCCTAGTTTTACACTATTTGTTTTTGTTTATTTCAAGTAGTTCACGCACCTTGCCTCTTTAGTAAAAGTAAATTCAACCAATATGAAGCAGAAAGTCTGGCCGCGTCAACCTTGTTTCACCCGCTAGTCCTGTCTATGGAGATAGGTACAGTACAAACTGGGACTGGAAAGGTTGACCCGGCTCAGAAATTCAAATGTACTACGGCTGCCCGTGAGATACACGGTACACAGAACAAAAACATAACAAGTAAATAGAACCACATTGGCTTGTAAACAGTACATCTATGTATATATATATGTTAGCTATAGCTGGCCAAACGGCCGGCCGGACCAAAATGGCTGAATTTAACGGGCAACGCCGAGTTCTTCAGCTATTATTTCATATAACAGTACACATGGAACAGGAAACTAAAAGAAAGCAAAGTTACTTCTTTATTGTTTGTACTTTGTGCCGAGCAATTTATTATTAACCAGTGAATACTTGTAGAATTACTGCTTATTTAGTATCTATATTATCTTTTAAATTTATTATTAATCAGTGAATACTTGTAGAATTACTGCTTATTTAGTATCAATATTATTTTTTAAATTTATTATTAATCAGTGAATACTTGTAGAATTATTGCTTATTTAGTATCAATATTATTTTTTAAATTTATTATTAATCAGTGAATACTTGTAGAATTACTGATTATTTAGTATCAATATTATCTTTTAAATGAAATAGGGATTTTTAGTAAAATTGTGTTTTTATATATAATTATTTTTATGGGTTGAAAACAGTTTTTTCCTCAATAGGTAGTTAATTAATCCAATTTGAAGTTTTATATCGTAGAATTAAGACCTTTTTAGAAATATATACTTAAATATCTGCTTTTTATCTTTAGAGCTTTAAAGAATTTACCCGACACATAATATATTTATTCTTTAATATATATTAGTTTCTCGATTTAAACATTTTGTACCTTTATTGTCGATGAATTACACTTTACACTTCCATTTGGATAAATTTAAATCATATTTTTATAAAAATCTGTACGAGATTCATATATGTTTGATCATGAATGAAAAATATTCTTTAGAAATACTCAGACTTGATTGACAGCAAAGCCTGACACTATTTCCTTTTGTAAAGAGATAAAAAGCAGAATTTCTTGTGGGTCGGGATTTTTTCAATTTTTTTAAAAATTCTAATTATTATTTAATTCTTTGAAAAAGTTTTGTTAAGAAAGAGGTGTGCACCCATCTCACACAACAATTTTTATATTCATAATTTTCCCAATTACTCCTTTTAAAATAAAGTTAAAAACGATAGGTATACAAACTTACATGTCTAGGGTTACATATAAAAGTATAGTGGAGTAAATAATGTAAAACCAAAGGCCAAGAGGTTGGAACACTTCAAAATCGACCCGGTTTAGAAAATTTATGCACAATTTTCGTAATTTACTGGAAATTAACACCCCGCCATACGGATCAAAGGAAAAACTTTTGTCCAAAATAGTAAAAATGAAGCAATTAAAAAATATTGTAAATAAATAAAAATTAATTTTAATTCGCGCTTTAAAAAAAATAATTTTCATTGGAAACCGTGTTCGTCACAATACTGATTTAGACCAATTCGTATATATATATGTTGTCTATAGCCGGCCAAACGGCTGAACCGATTGGGCTGAAATTTTTTGTGGACACTCATGGGTGGCGGGGGTCTCATAGGCTAAAAAATTCGATTTAAAAAAAAAAATCAATTTTTTTTTTCGGACAACGTCGGGCCCTTCTGCTAGTTTTTATTGAAATAATAATATATCACATTTTTACGACTTGAATGTTTAAAACTTATGTATCCAATAAATGAAGATGAATTTATATAAAACGTTTCCACGATGTATAATTGCTGAGTTTGAGGACGTTCAAAATCATGAATTTGGGTGGGTACGTTTTCATAATCGGTTTTTTTTAATTATTAAAAAACGACGACGAAAAATAAAGTGAAAATTCTATAGTAAATTAGCTATTTTCTTTTTTCATAATTGTATTGAATTTCTTATTTTCTACGAATTTGTTCGCAGATTTCTTCAAATTCTTCTAATGTCGTCTTTTTAATAAAAATTCCTGATAATCTGCAGAAAATCTTTGTGATTAAAGAGAGATAATAGAAACTAATCATTAAACAAGATTACTTATTTTCGATGATTAGAGTTAATTTTTATTTTCTCAGCCTGTTCCTAAACAACTAATTAGTTTACTCTAGAATTTTGTTTACATTTTTTGTTGTCGTTATTCAATAATAAAAAAAACAATTCTGAAAACGTATCCACCCAAAAGTACGATTTTGAACGTCGACTTTGCGCTCAAACTCAGGATTTACAGATCTTTAAAAAGTTTTATATGTCTCTAATGAATCCTAAACAATTTGTCCACAACACTGCATACTCAGTTTAACTACCTTACAAAGCCGGTCTGTCCCTTTAAATTCAAAATAATCCATATCAGATAGAAAAAGAATTGTTCAGCTTCATAATTATTTTTAAGAAAAGGTTTAAACGGTTCTATAATGGAATTAAAAATTAAAGGAATTACGTAAAATTTAGTCAGTTCATCACTAATGAAAAGTTTTGAATTAAATTAATCTTCAGACCAGAATCCAGATCTCTGAGAAAATTTAATAAAGCTTAAGAAAGGAATTGAGTCTTTGCCACAAACTCAGATTTTTTAATCTTGGCAACCCAATGTCGTAGACCTTAGACATGTCAAACTATAAATAATAAATATCAAATAATCTAAATATGAAACATCAAAGGTTTACAACATCAGATTGTAAAGAAATAGGAATTAGAAAATTTGAGTTTGTGGCAAAGACTCAATTCCTTTATCTGATCTAACAGATTTTTTTAGTAATACTTATACTTTCTTGATAATGATGCTGACAAAAGAAATCCCCATTTTTAGAAAAGTTTACAAAACTTCTTGAGAAAGAAGTTGCTCCACATCCATAGAAGCAAAAAGAAAAGCCCTATTTTCCCCGAAGAGACGCGAAGCGCCCTTCAGTGTTAGTTTGTAAATTGAATTGACAATGCTTTAATATTGTTACATATTAAACTATTGTTAACTAAAATACATCTGTTACATACAGTCAACCCTCGAGAATCAACAATAATTTACCAATAATTTTTTATTAAAGGGACTGCAGTTAAAGTTTTATGTGGCCTACTTTTTATTTTATTTTATTTTATCTTATCTCTGCTGGGTAAAGTGTTAATCTTGAAAACTCTTTTATCTTTTATATAGAAACCACAGTGGACATTCATCAATTTTAAGAGAGAAAAAACAAGGATATCTCATTTATCCTTGATCCGGCCAAGGATTAAGGATACCGTAGTGAATCTAACATACCTAGCTTAACCTCCTTAATACTAGTTTCAACCCAAATTGTTGTAAAATGAATGCAACCAATTTTCGTTAATTATTCATATGAATAGCTTTCACAATTATTGTTTCATGGTTTTAATAATTTTTACGAATCTATCCATTTATTGTCAGAAAGTTCTAAATTTACTAGTGGTTTTATGTATAACCGTATTTTACAATTATCACTTCCATTATAGCATAAAAAAGGCATATTTATACATATGCATATATATTTGTTGAGAGCTGCTGTGGTTTTCATTAATAAACAGAAAAATGCATTATTTCTTTAAAAACAGCTTCTCTTAGTATATTTTTATTTATGTAATCTTTATATTGTTAATATTGATTTTATGCATCATATAACATTAAAAGATACAATTTTGTAATCAACGTTTTAAACAGATTGCATTTTTAATATTACCTGAGGTTTAAAATGAATATTCAATGAGGTTCAGGGTTAATAACTCATGTTGATATTTTCAAATTGTTTTCATTTGTTGTATAGATGAGCTGCTGTTCAGTTCACTGGTGTAACCCCGGGCTAGTACAACAACAACACAGTGTTTGAGAACACAACAACAACACAGTGTATGGTGGTGCAGGGTATACAGAACAGCCTCTGCTGTGTACGGAGGCTCAACTCTCACTATACCTCCGGCACTGACGGAGTAATAAAATTGTTTGCACATATATATTTTGCTTACAAAATAGTCATTCCGGGAACAAATTAAATATAAAATAAAGAAAGTGTTCGTAAATATATATTCTGGTTTTTTAGGAATGGCGATATATCTCTCTTTTTAACGTGGTCTATGGGATATTCATCGTTGTATGCCGAGTCCATTCGCGCCTGAATCTGATCCTATCAGGATTCAGACATGTGTTTGGTGTCTTTTTTGAACCAATAGAAATTGCTTGGCGGAAACATCTACCTATCTTTCTATTTATCTCATCATCCAATTAGAGATATATATATCCTTATATCGGCGCTATACACTAAATGGAAATTTTTACTTCTACTCAAGGTTATAATGCAAAGAAAGCTATTTCAGAGGTGTGCGCATCTTTTGTACTGCAGTGTACTGTCTCTGGACGGTAATCTAACACAAGACGGATGTCGAAGCCTGACATGGGATCCATCTTACGCATAACAAATCAATGAAATATTCTGGTCATTAAAAACAATTATGTGAATTATCGAAATGATCACAATTTAATGCTTTTAACCTCCTCGGATACTAAACGAACACTGATGCATCTATTCTTGTTTACAAATTTCGCCCAAAGAGAACTGGTTTCAATATGTACGCAGAGTATACGCAACTGCAATTAACTTTCCTTGCAATATAACCTTGCTTCTACTGAAACTGCAATGAAGCATGCATAGACATTTTCAGTCAGCGTATTTTTTTCTCCTTTCATCCACTGATTATTCGAAATTGAAATTAATAGTCTAGGGAACAGACTGTATTAATGTACTCTACTGCATATAATTTGTGAACATTTACATGATTTGTACACTTTGAACTCCCTTTCAGACTGAAAGGGACTGAAAAAATTCATACCGAGAGATTCTTTTAATTCCTCTCTATATATTCTATTCTCTATGCCCAGGACCCAGAAACATGTTTTACTGTCTTTCATTTTTAACGACAATTTTTAAGATTGCCTTGAAGGCCATGTCATTATGCATGAATAGTACATCTAAGAATTCTGAAATTGTTTAATAAGTTTTAAGAGAACACTGAATTGAACTGTAGAAACGTAAAATATGAAAATATCCTTTAACACTCAAAGAAACCGAACAACTTCAGAGGAAGTGTTCGCAAAAAATGAAACCCCAATTCATCTAGGCTTACGGCGAAAAATAAGCGCTTTTGATCGCTACTAATCTTACTTCATATCTGTTGCGTCTATAAGGAGAAAATTGATAAAAACGACTTATGCTGAAGAACGTAGCGTCGACATACAAATTCAGAGAGTTGCAACATTCAACTCTAATCGTAAAATAATCAATTTAATTCCAAACAAATCATTCAGATATTACAAACAATAGTTGTCGATTATTTTCGACGAAATTCATATCTAGTTAATATTTTAATACTTTACTGACGCTGGATTTTCGAACATTTCTGGAAAATATGGATGTCGTCTTCATTATCAAAAATCCTCAAAACAGGAATAAATGTTTTTAAGATCATAAAAATAAAAAATGTTATGAAATATTAACTATATACGAATGCGTCGAAAAATTATCGATGACTATTGGTTGTAATATCTGAATGATTTGATTGATTGATTCATCTATTTACGATCCGAGTTGAATGTTGCTTCTTTCTGAATTAGTATGAAAGCTACGTTCTTCAGCATGAGTCCTTTTAAACAATTTTATCCTTATAGACGCAACAGCTATAGAAGTAAGATTTGAAGCAATCAAAAGCACTTATTTTTCGCCGTAAGCTTATACCCCCTTCAATTTTTCACGAACACTCCCTTTAAATAACGTCGACAAACGCTTTTCGGACAAACGATTTTTTTGTCCTTATTTTTGATCATTCTTTCCACGTTACACTAAAGTTAGATTTAGTTAGATTCAGATGTTTTAGTCATAATTTCTTTTACACGATGTATAATTACTGAGTTTGAGTGCATAGTCGACGTTCAAAATCAAGAATTTGTGTAGGTACGTTTTCAGAATCGTTTTTTTTTTTTTAATTATTAAACGACGAAAAATATAGTAAAAATTATTAAGTAAACAAATAAGATTGGTGAGGAACACAATTCTCAAAATAAATTTGTTAATAATCAATGCTAGAATCAATTATTTCGTTTTCATTATTATATTGCATTTCTTATTTTCTAAGAATTTATTCACAGATATCCGATATCTACAAATTCTTCAAATGTCGTCTTTTCAATAATAATTCCAGAAAATCTGCAGAAAATCTTTGTAAATAATGATAAACTAGAATAATGAGAAAATAGAAACTAATAATTGAACAAGATTACTCATTTTCGATGATAAGATTAATTTTTATTTTCTCAACCTGTTCCTAAACAACTAATTAGTTTACTGTAGAATTTTGTTTACATTTTTTGTCGGTGTTATTTAATAATTTAAAAAAAACAATTCTGAAAACGTATCCACCCAAAAGTACGATTTTGAACGTCGACTTCGCACGTAAACTCAAGATTTACAGATCTTTGAAAAGTTTTATATGTCTCAAATGAATCCTAAAGAATTTGTCCACAACGCTGCATACTCAGTTCAACAGCCTTACATAGCCGTTAGGTCCCTTTAAGACAATTATTATTCCTTGAGATTGTTTCTGTCATGAAGATTAAAAACAAACTGTTTAGTTTATATTTAAAGTGTATAAAAGCGCATAAATTTGATTTCTCTTTTAGCATTTAGTGAATTGCTCAACAATTGAAACATGATCCTTCAAGGTTAAATGGGAATATTTTTAGATTTTAAAAATATACAGGGATTAAATAATGTGGAAGGAAGCCATACAAACATGTTTTGAATAACACGTTTGTTATTATGCATCAAGTTATATAATATAAATGCATCTATTTTTGAATGATCTCTTTATGTAAGTTTTAAACTTATTTATTGATTTTCATTATTATTTTAAAAATAATCACATTGTGATCTTGTCATAATTGATTCTCCAGTTGATCCTCCATTTTATTCTCGTGCATTTTATTCTCCATTTAATTCTCCATTTTATTCTCCATTTTATTCTCCATTTTATTCTTCATTTTATTCTCCCTTTTATTCTCCCTTTTATATTCCTTTTTATTCTCCATTTAATTCTCCATTTTATTCTCCATTTTATTCTCCATTTTATATTCCATTTTATTCTTCATTTTATTCTCCCTTTTATTCTCCATTTTATTCTCCATTTTATTCTCCCTTTTATTCTCCATTTTATTCTTCATTTTATTCTCCCTTTTATTCTCCCTTTTATATTCCATTTTATTCTCCATTTAATTCTCCATTTTATTCTCCATTTTATTCTCCATTTTACATTCCATTTTATTGTTCATTTTATTCTCCCTTTTAATCTCCCTTTTATATTCCATTTTATTCTCTATTTTATTCTCCATTTTATTTTACCCTATCAAACAATTCAGAGGCGTTTACAGGGTCAGCTAAATCTCTGTTTTAAAAGAAAATTTTAAGTCTCCCCCCTTGGACAAATTCCTGCAAACGCCCCTGAAACGATTTCTTTCATCTGAAAGTAATTTGTCCTTACTATGTTGTCCTTTTCTTTACTTGTCCCTATATTGTCCTATACCCCTTATTTAAACTACACTTATTTTGTCCTAAACTTTATTTGTCTTTTATCTTAGGAACATGTGTCCAACACTCATAATTCATCCATCACATCAATTGTCCTACGTTTCATTTGTCCTACTCATAATTTAGCACAAAATTGTTATATTATATCCTACTCATATTATGTCCTTCTCGTAGTTTTCTAATCATAATTTGTCCTAATCATAATTTGCCCTACTTATAATTTGCCCTAATCATATTTTGTCCTAATCATAATTTGTCCTAATCATAATTTGTCCTTATCATAATTTGTCCTTCACTCAACCATTTAGAATTATTCTTGTTATAGCAGCAGTGCTCGACATAGTGATGTGCTCACAGTTAACTAAAATTAACATCCTTGAAAAAAATCTAAAAATACTTTTCTAGAATTTTCAGAATGATTTTGACTTTAACTCGTTCCATTATCAATGAAAAATCCAATTTAAAGATTTTATACTTACAATAAGGCAGATTGAAAAAAGATTTTATGCTTACACAAAGCTTAAAATACCAAACTTGAACTACAAGGTGTCCCAATGAACCGTGTTAGGTACTTTCCCAAGGGTATTTTCCCAAAGGGCGACTTCCCATGTATCAATTTCCCAAGTGGCAACTTCCTAATAGTGCAATTTCCCAAGCGGCAACTTCCCAAAGGGGAGGCGAGGCACTGTGAGCCGCCGCAGGCTGCAATTGGGACACTGCGGATAGGATGGGCTAGAGACCGAGTGGGGCCGAGCTCTGAGGCTAGGACAGAAATATGGGAAGTTGTTGCTTGGGAAATTGCACATTTGGGAAGTTGCCACTTGGAAAAAATACTCTTGGGAAAATGCCTTCAGGAAATCACTTAACATACAATAAACATGGTAAATTTGTATTCTGTTCTAGTTCAGAATTTGTTTGTTTATGTTTTGATTACATACTGTTATACCTAGTAAAATAAGAAATTCTTATTTACAAACACAGAACAGTTAATTCTTAACAAATACAAATTCAAATTCGTCTTATAATTCCATTGTTTATTTGCAGACACCTTGTAGTATGTTAATTCTGACAATTCTGACTTGATTAGGTTTCTTAAAAAAAATCGTACTTCAAAATTAAAATATTAAAATATTATTGAACTCTGAAAGTAAATATGAATATAAAGAATGACGATCAAAAACATTCTTGTCCAGATTGCAATAAATACACCACTGTACAAGATTACATTATCACACTAGTGTAAACTGTACAAGATTATAAATCACACACACTTGTGTACACTGTACGACATTTCATTGTCACAATAGTGCATACACTGTACAAGATTACATAATCACACCAGTGTACACTGTACAAGATTACATAATCACACCAGTTTACACTGTACAAGATTACATAATTACACCAGTTTACACTGTACAAGATTTCATAATCACACCAGTGTACATTGTACAAGATTACATCATCACACTAGTTTACACTGTACAAGATTACATAATCACACCAGTTTACACTGTACAAGATTACATAATCACACCAGTGTACACTGTACAATATTACATAATCACACCAGTGTACACTGTACAAGATTACATAATCACACTAGTTTACACTGTACAAGATTACATAATTACACCAGTTTACACTGTACAAGATTACATAATCACACCAGTGTACACTGTACAAGATTACATAATCACACCAGTTTACACTGTACAAGATTACATAATTACACCAGTGTACACTGTACAAGATTACATAATTACACCAGTGTACACTGTACAAGATTACATAATCACACCAGTGTACACTGTACAAGATTACATAATTACACTAGTGTACCCTATACACTGTACAGTGGACAAGATAACATAATCACACTAGTGTGCACTTAATCTCTTTGTTTACACTGTACATTATTTCATCGTCACACTAGTGTACACAGTACAAGATTACATAATCACACTAATATAAACTGTACAGTGTACAAGATTACATAATCATTTCATTGTCACACTAGTGAACACAGTGTACACTGTACTGTGGAAGCTTGATTTTCTGAAGATTGAGCATAGATTTTAAAATCTTAAAATATTTTGTAAATTTTTGAAAATTTCTTTTTCAGCTAAATTTTTCTGAATTTGAATCTTTAGTTGATATTGATAACTTTTTATGTACATTTAAGGAAGCCTTTACTTATGTAAGTAGAGGACTGAGAAAACTCAACCAAAAAAGTTGTATTAAAATTGTAATTTTTCATCACACAAAACCGTTTTTTTTTATCAAACAATTACAAAAATGTGTTGTCTAAACAAAAGATCAAATTTTCCATAATGTTTTTTTTCGTAAAATAATTAACAAATATTTTTTTAGCGATCGATTTTTTCTAGGTTTTCTCAGGCCCCTGTAGAAGCCTAGAGATTAAGCAACTAAGCTCTTTATACAGCAACTAAAAAAAGCTCCTGCTCATATCTAACGAAATTATTTAATACAAAAGTACATAAATCCTTTTTTGTGTACGCAAGAGAAAATTGTACACACAAAACTAACATATTTGCATAGTTTGACTTTACTATTTAAATATTTGCTAACAGGGCATTTATGTTGCAAGACTAAAATTGTTCTGTGTCAATTGGAAGGACACTGGTGAAACCATAAAATATGGAAAATAACTTGTTTAGTGTTCCTCTCTTCAGTTGTATCATTAACTGTAGAATCTTCACTGTTTTCTTTCTTGTCTTATCTGACAGTTTTGTTAGTTTTCGAGGATTTTTATGACTAGAAACCCTGAAATCCAGATTTGTAATTAATCTGATAACAATTTTTGTTTTGATTTGATCTGTGTCCGGACTCTGGACTAAGGACTTGGTCAGGACTAGGGACTTGTAGGTCAAGACTAGGAAACTATAGGCCAGTAAGTAGTCTGTAAAGTAGTCGTGAAAATTTAATGGAGGATTTCAATAAACAAAATGGAGGTTTTTTAAACCAATTGGAAGTTCTTAAAAACAAAATGGAGGATCTAAAAAACAAAATGAAGGTTCTGTTAAACAAAATGGAGGTTTCCAAAAACGTCACTTGAGTGTCTGTTAGTGTTAACTTGAAAAATATCGACTAGGTTCTAGGTTACTATGTATGCAGCGCCAATGCCCAGACTTCGTATCAGCATGTTAGCTGATTTATTTTATTGTTTTGCGAGGAAATTCCTGAAAAATTAAATCAATTGGAGATCAAAAACTTAAAAATATTTCAAGTTTTACCCTTTTTAGAATTTACAAAGACGGTAGATGTTATTTAAAGTAAAGAATGACATGTCTGATTGACAACGGTACCCTTTAAACCTTTGCCTTATTCAGGATGGAGTTTTTAGCTTCCTCATTGTTACTCATGGAGCTTTAAACTGAAAGGGGATTGTTGTGAATAGAACATGACGAAATTACGTACACAGTTAAAAAATTTGAATTGATTTAATGCCTGAATTTTTTTCCGATCTAGAAGAACGGAAAATTTCGTTGTTGAACACGTTGTCGTTTGAGTTGTTGTCGGTGAGGGGATGAAACACCTTGAGGTGGCCTTGTGGATCCAACATTAAAAACCCGATCACTTAATATACTGGACAGTTTGGAAATATATTCAAAGGGTTGAGAGATACTAGGCTGTCCTCCTTGTTGACGTTTAGCATACACAAGAGGTCGTCTTTGTCGGGGTTTAGGTGGATCGTAGCCAGGAATTGGCGTTTGATATTGAAATGGAATTGCGGGTTTTTCAGTGGTAGTGCTGGGTCTAGGAGTTGTAGATGTTGTAGTTGTGGTTGTGGTGGCAGTTGTTATTTCCGGTTTGTACACTGCCACATTTCCGCCCGCCACAGAATATTGGATTTCACCGGATCTAGCGGGTGTAGATTCAACAAAATCAAAAGGAACCTAGTTATCTAATATCATTTTTAGCTGTACTATTTATTTTCGTAAAAATAAACATTTTGGAATCGNGAGGATAAGCTGAAGGAATATGGAGGATAAGCTGAAGGAATATGGAGGATAAGCTGAAGGAATATGGAGGATAAGCTGAAGGAATATGGAGGATAAGCTGAAGGAATATGGAGGATAAGCTGAAGGAATATGGAGGATAAGCTGAAGGAATATGGAGGATAAGCTGAAGGAATATGGAGGATAAGCTGAAGGAATATGGAGGATAAGCTGAAGGAATATGGAGGATAAGCTGAAGGAATATGGAGGATAAGCTGAAGGAATATGGAGGATAAGCTGAAGGAATATGGAGGATAAGCTGAAGGAATATGGAGGATAAGCTGAAGGAATATGGAGGATAAGCTGAAGGAATATGGAGGATAAGCTGAAGGAATATGGAGGATAAGCTGAAGGAATATGGAGGATAAGCTGAAGGAATATGGAGGATAAGCTGAAGGAATATGGAGGATAAGCTGAAGGAATATGGAGGATAAGCTGAAGGAATATGGAGGATAAGCTGAAGGAATATGGAGGATAAGCTGAAGGAATATGGAGGATAAGCTGAAGGAATATGGAGGATAAGCTGAAGGAATATGGAGGATAAGCTGAAGGAATATGGAGGATAAGCTGAAGGAATATGGAGGATAAGCTGAAGGAATATGGAGGATAAGCTGAAGGAATATGGAGGATAAGCTGAAGGAATATGGAGGATAAGCTGAAGGAATATGGAGGATAAGCTGAAGGAATATGGAGGATAAGCTGAAGGAATATGGAGGATAAGCTGAAGGAATATGGAGGATAAGCTGAAGGAATATGGAGGATAAGCTGAAGGAATATGGAGGATAAGCTGAAGGAATATGGAGGATAAGCTGAAGGATCAGAACATTTCTCGACTTTGTTTTTTCTTCTAAGTAGTTGTAGTTCTAAAAATGTTGAGGGCGCATCTTTATAAATAAACCAGTCAAAAATTAGTGCAATATCTCAGCAAATTTGCATTAACAAAAGAAAAGTAGAAGACGGCAATCATACCATTGCTAATTCTTGTTTTCACTTTTATACATACTGCGACGACTGTATGAAAAATAAGCATAGTTATGTTTGATATCAGTTCCTGTGAGTCTGCAGTTAAAACATTTTCAGGGAACGAGTTGGTTTCTTCCTCAAGACCAGGAACATCGATACTCCGTTCCTTGAGATCAGGAACATCAATACTCCGAGCTAGGGTTGGAACGAGAGAGGACTCGTCAGGAACATTTTCATCCTCAGACTCAGTGAAATACTGAAATATAACAAATATACCAAAAAGTTGAAAAAAGTGCTCAAATTTAAAATTTTATTTAAAATAATTAAAAATAGAATTCGAAATTATTTTTATTTTGATAATTTTCAAAATCATTCCGAATTTTCCTTTTTTCTTTAAATTTTTCGAAATAAATTAAAATTTTATCAAAAACCAGCCTGAAAACAATTAGTTAAAAAACGTTATATTCGCAATAGTTCCTAGAAAATGAATCAAATTATATAAAAAAACGTCTTATTTGAAAATATTTTGGTCATAGTCTCAAAGAAAGGATGTTATGCCTTTTTTAGCCTTAAATAAAACATTTTAAAATTTCGAAAAGTTGACAAATTGCGATATTCAGCTGTTAGAGACACATACTTTGATATTCAGCTGTTAGAGACACATACTTTGATATTCAGCTGTTAGAGACACATACTTTGATATCCAGCTGTTAGAGACACATACTTTGATATTCAGCTGTTAGAGACACATACTTTGATATTCAGCTGTTAGAGACACATACTTTGATGTAAAGCTGTTAGAGACACATACTTTGATATTCAGCTGTTAGAGACACATACTTTGATGTAAAAAGTTTGGAAAAATCAATCATCTATATTTTCATAATTCGTTGATTACTGAATGAGTTGAATACTGAATGTTGATTACTGAATGTTGATTACTGAATGTTGATTACTGAATGTTGATTACTGAATGAGTTGATCACTGAATGTTGATTACTAAATGTTGATTACTGAATGAGTTGATTACTGAATGTTGATTACTGAATGTTGATTACTGAATGAGTTGATTACTGAATGAGTTGATTACTGAATGAGTTGACTACTGAATGTTGATTACTGAATGTTGATTACTGAATGTTGATTACTGAATGTTGATTACTGAATGTTGATTTCTGAATGTTGATTACTGAATGTTGATTACTGAATGTTGATTTCTGAATGTTGATTACTGAATGAGTTTTATTTTTATTCTTAAATTTTTTTGCTTTGAATTGCTTCTTTATAATTTTGGTTGCATGTGTAAAAATAATTTGACATTTTCTAAGTTAAAGGGTGGTTCAACGTATCTTTTTGTTACAGAGTGTGTCATTATTGAAGCACACAGCAGCAGAACCTTAATAGAATCAACTGAACGCTTTTTATAATAAGGCGCGTCAAAATTGTCAATGTTTAGAATTTTCATCGATCATCAGATTAAAACTGATCGACTGATTGCATAATCACAACAGTTTAAACCATTTTAGATCTGTCCAAAAGCGTTCCATAAAATTCAAACCCACCTTTATGTCCTCCATGCAAAAATGGGTTATTTAATGTTCATTCCCGGGTCTACTTGATTATTTTTTTTATCTTTTTTTCCATCTCATAATCTGAGTTCGTTTCCCTTATGTCCATTTGACAGCCCAAATTTTTATTTTGAATAATTTTTTTTGTTTGTTTATTTTCTTGTGATTTTTAACAAAACTTAAAAAATTTTTTTATCGATTTTGATGATTATTATCGTTAGAACTGGCGAGGGTCAACCCAGACCGAAATATATTTTCAATAAATGTGGAACTAACATCTACTTTTTTACTCTACAGAGGTATGGGCCATCACCATCACCGAATTTTAAATCTACTTGATTTCTTTATATATTTATATAGAAAACGAGTAGAAGAATTTAACGATTCTATACAACTTCAATAAACCAAATTCGACCAAAATCCTGCAGCTTTATTCAGACATTTAAGAGCTGTAATCCAACTAAAGCGAAGGTTATTAAAACCAAACCTTTAAATATCGTACGTGCAATTCAGACTTACGATACAATGATTTCAGGAAAATCCGCAAAATTTGAAATTGTTGTTATTTTAAAATGCACTAAAAAGTATGTCACAACAACGACTGAAATAATCAAATAAAAAAATAATAAGGATAGGATACTCCTCTGTAAATGGAGAGTCACTTGATATTACGTGTACAGTCCCTTTAAAGTTTGTATTTCATGTTTATCTAATTCAAGCCAATTGTTATCCCTAAACGGAGTTAAATGTTGTAAACGCGCGAAGTAATACCCAGGATCCACCCTGTTTCTAAGCACGATTTCAAGTACAACTTGCTCATTTTTAATGCAATAAAATTCAAGTGACCCTCTCACACTGCTGAAAATGGACCATCAGGTTTCAAGTCAAAACACCTAAACTTTTTCTTTGGAATATATTTATATGCAAGCTAATGAGTTATATTCTCAATTTCAGAAAATGCCTCCTAGGGAATTTTGAGCAAATCAATTTTTAAGAAATTGTAGAAATCAAGTGCATTCAGAGGTCTTAAATTAAAAAAATTTAATTTCAAGACTTTAATCTGCTTCTTCTGGGCTTTTGACTATATTTTTTCAACAGTATATGACATGGTCTCCACATTTTTTTTATTTTTCTTTAACAGTCATGAAACTTATTGAGGAAAAAATCAAACCCTTAACTCAACTGCCTGGCTGTCAAAATGCGGCCCGAAAAAGTTTTTTTTATGTAATTTTTACTGATTTTACTTGAAAAAGTCTTTTTTTAGGCAGTAATTGGGCAATTATACAGTTCATTTTGATTTTTTTGCTGAAACATGTCTTATGACTATTAAGGAACATTCACAAAATTTGGGGACCCTGTCTTCAACGGTTCTAAAAATATCGCAAAAAAACACAGAATAATCTTGATTAATCTTTGAACCTACAGTTACGATTGAGTTTAGACTTGATTTCTATAATTTCTTTAAAATGGATTTAATTAAAATTCCCTAGGTGGCATTTTCTGAAAACTTAGATTATAACTCAGAAGCCTGCATATTAATATATTCCGAAAAAAAGTTTAGGTGTTTGACTTGAAACCTGATGGTTCATTTTCAGAAGTGTGCTCTATTTTATGAGTTTCAACATGCTTGATTCAAACGGTCGTACCTTCAAACGTTTTTAGATTAAATGTCTGAGTTAATTGCAAATCAGATACGTAACTTTTAAAACTAGTTTATATCATTTCTGCTCTAAGCAAAACATGGAGTTCATGTCTGTTTAATTTTTATCAATAAAACTTAACGGTTTAACCGGCAAAAGAATATGATTTTAATATATTTTTTCCAACAGATAAGTCAAGAAAATTTAAGTTTAGATTTGTCAAATATTAGTGAATACAGCTGCATGATTACACTTTAAAAGTTAAAAAATACAACAAGTTTCAAAAGTTTCAGTTTGCGAATATAAAGCCAATTTTATCTCCGTTAAAAGTTCCCCCCCCCCTCCCTCCCCGTTTTGCTTTTCTGCCCGATAATTTAGGGTTTACTATCAAATACAAAAGCCAGATGAATCGTTTATTCAAAGCAAAATGATTAAAAACAAAATGTATAATATAATAAAATCTTTAGAAAATAAAATATAATTGAACAAGAGAGCTTGGAGCTATATATCGACATGAATGAATCATGATTTGACCAAAAAAAAACGTTATTCAAAGAAATATTAAAAATCAAGGTTAAATATTCAAGTTACAATATTCTATTCAAAGTACATCGGCCTTGTGTAATGTATAAATACATATATTAAATGATATCAACTTCATCTACCTCAAGGGCATATATTATCCTTATATTTTGCAACCTTACCATGCAGATTTAACAGTTCTTTTCTCAGCAAGCATTGGAGTTTAATCACAAGTACAGGGAGTCTATTGTTTATTGGGACACCCTGTAGTTTGATCCCAACTACAGGGAGTCTATTGTTTATTGGGACACCCTGTAGTTTGATCCCAACTACAGGAAGTCTATTGTTTATTGGGACACCCTGTAGTTTGATCACAACTACAGGGAGTCTATTGTTTATTGGGACACTCTGTAGTTTGATCACAACTACAGGGAGTCTATTGTTTATTGGGACACCCTGTAGTTTGATCACAACTACTGGGAGTCTAATGTTTATTGGGACACCTTGTAGTTGATCACAACTAAAGGGAGTCTGTTGTTTATTGGGACACCCTGTAGTTTGATCACAACTACAGGGAGTCTAATGTTTACTGTCTAACTTCCATGCTTAATCATTTAGTAAACCATTAAAATACTCAATTGAATGTATAAACCAAAAGTCAAGCTTCATATCGTCATATTTTAAGAGTTTTGGGTCGTCTTTACGGTCTCATCCTTTGTGGTTAACCCTGTCTATCTCGCAAGATGATGGCGAGATTATGGTCTACGATATTAAGTTGTAAACATATCAGGGATAAAATTTGAGTTAGAGGTGAGTAATCAGTTCCTTTCTAGATATGCAATCTTGACATTGACTGATTTGAACATGAAAAATGCAATGTTCAATGTTCACACCCACTTTCCTGTGTCACGACCCAGCGGCGAACATGTTGCAAAAAACACATTAATTGAGGAGGAAGATGAGGTTGAACTCACGCAAAAAGAAATTAAGAACGTGCGTTGTCTCGTAGCTCAGCATACAATAGAGAGACAGTATAATTGATGATTTACCCTTATAGATGTTCAGATGTATTAATGATTAGATATATATAGATATATATAGATGTTCAGATGTATTAATGATTAGATATATATAGATATATATAGATGTTCAGATGTATTAATGATTAGATATATATAGATATATATAGATGTTCAGATGTATTAATGATTAGATATGACTTAATGTTTAAATTATGTTTTTCTCATAGTGAAACCCTATACTGAGGAATACGAAGACGACATTTTAGCAAAATTGTGTGTATTTGATTTTAATGTTTTACAATGTTATAGCTCGCAAATCAACCTAAAAATATTAAGTACACTGCAATTGCTGCGTTCATTAGACTTTTTATTAATGTGTGCACTCTACATTTAAAGGAACCTTAGATTAGTAAAATTGTTTTACATTTAAAAGAGTCCAAAATGTAAAGAAAGTAAAAGTTTAAAATGAAGCACTTTAGTTATCTCAAAATGAAATAAAATAGATACACAAATAAAAAAAACATTATACAACAAACAAAATTTAACCAGTTATGCACACTCCATGTAAAATACAAACCAAAATCGCATTTTTATAGAAATGTTCCAAACTAAAGCACAAAATACGTAGAAATGCTAAAACAAAGCAAACTAGCATGTACAGTGTACAGTGTACAGTGTACATACTTTCACTGCAAGGTCAATATACAAATATGTTGAACACAACACAATGGTAGCAAACAATAAAAGCGCCAAATTAAAGGTTAGGCAGGAATTAGGCACTTTTATCCAGGAAATACACTGCATATACTTAACCAAAGGAAACAAGGACAAGGCATCAAAATTGGGGGGGGGGGGGGGCGTGCAAGTGACCACTTCCTCCCCCTGACAAAAATTAGATTGTTTAAACGACAAGACATTAATTTTAGTTGGGATTGGAAATATTTTCGATAAACTTACAGCAAAAGTCTTGTTATCTTTTCCTCTAATGAGAACAAATAAAATGTCAAATATGACATTTTTCCTATACTCAAATCCGAAAGTTTTAAAGCCTAGAATAATACATCAACTTGAATTGATTGTCAAAAAGACAAATAAAAAGAAATCTTAATACAATATGAAAGCTTTGCAACCCATATCATTTAATCATACATTGGTAGGCGTTTACATTAATACAATGAAGACGAGTTTTTTTTAAAGTTTGTATTGTTAGCAAGCTTTTTTTCGAAATATAATAGAGAAGCTTTTTTAATTTACAGCTTGTCTTGACTGCTATGTTTATGTGTATCCATGCGGTTTAACAGCTTGGTAAAAATCAAGAATGTAAAGGAATATCGTTTTCATTGTATTGTTTTAATAGGCTACAGCTGTAGTTTTAATAACATATATATAAAACTTATAAATAATTGTAATACACTGTTTTATTAGAATAAATATTTAGATTATAAAAGGATCTATCCTTTTTTCTGGTCAAGCTAAGCTAACTGGATCACAAATATGTCCGAAACGTATCAGAATAAGCTTAGTCAAGATTTAGTTTATTGATCTACAAGCAATCAAATTGAAGAAAATGTAATAGACCTTATATTAGGTTTTCCACGTAAGTGGATTTTACTTGCGCACAATTACGAGCCCTGTAAACTCCGCGCAATTACGAGCCCTGTAGAAAAAGATATAAATACTAAGAATCTAGTTTTAATGGAAGAACACTGGGAAGAAAGTGAAGGTTTACTGAGTCTAAATCACCGTAAGTTTCGATTTTTCTTATGGATTGATAGACATCTATGTTGTGACAAATAGGTTAAAAATTCCTGCCATTTTTAAATGAAAAAATCTCCATAAAAAGTGAATATATATTTTATTAAATTTTCTATCGTCTACCATTAGTCTCTCTCTTTAAAACCTCAAGTACACCCCCCTCCCCCCCCCCTCCTCTTCCTACCAACTTCCTACCACAACAATTGTAAATTAAACGCAAGTAGTAAACTGCAATGCACTGATGCCCCAAGCATGTTTAGCACTTTAAAGACACAAACAACCATTCAAATAGTGCAAAAATATAGTCCCCCCTTTAAATAGCGCAGAATCTAGTCCCCCCTTTAAATAGTGAAAAATCTAGTCCCCCCTTTAAATAGTGCAAAATCTAGTACCCCCTTTAAACAGTGCAAAATCTAGTCCCCCTTTAAATTTTATAGAAACTAGACTTTTAGGGCGCTTTGCTCCCATCTTTTTTTTCTATTGTGAACATTTTCTCTTTTTATACATTGTAAAACAAAAAACAAAAAAAGTTCGCCGATTTTACAAAAAAAAAATTTCGTGGTTTTTCAAAATTTAATGAAAATTCAATTGATGGAGGTTAATTTTGAAATTTTGATCGTCCATAAACCTTCCCTGGGGTCATTTGAGGTCCCACACAAAATTATAATTCTTTAAGGATTTGTTTTTCTAATTTGATAAAATACTTCAAAACTTCAAGAATGAAAATATTTTTCAAATAAAAATTTAATATCTTAAATTCTTTCTATTTTATTTCCAAATCTTCGCCGTAACAGAAGAAGTTTCGACATCTTAAAAACGTTTGTCCCCTATGTAACTTTTCAAAAACGTTTGTCCCCTGTATAACTTTTCAAAAACGTTTGTCCCCTTGTAACTTTTCAAAAACGTTTGTCCCCTGTATAACTTTTCAAAAACGTTTGTCCCCTGTATAACTTTTCAAAAACGTTTGTCCCCTGTATAACTTTTCAAAAACATTTGTCCCCTGTATAACTTTTCAAAAACGTTTGTCCCTATATAACTTTTCAAAAACGTTTGTCCCCTATATAACTTTTCAAAAACGTTTGTCCTATGTATAACTTTTCAAAAACGCTTGTCCCCAGTATAACTTTTCAAAAACGCTTGTCCCCTGTATAACTTTTCAAAAAGTTAGAATGAAATCTTTAAGGAAGACAATGTAATGTTTTGTTTAGATAAACCTCATATGAAATAGAATTTTCAAATCCGCAAACTATTTTTTCCCGAAGCATAGAACGTTTCACAATAATTGATACAATGGGCTCCTTTAAACATCGACCAAATACACAAGAAAAAGTTTAAACAACGCACCTCTGCCCCTTTAGTAAAATAAAATGCAACCTATATAAGGCATTAAGTCTGACCGCGTCAACCATGTTGTACCGGCTATAGTCCTGTCCAAAGAGCTAGGTACAGTACAAACTAGGACCGGAAAGGTTGACCGGCTCGGAAATTCAAATGTACTACGGCTGCCCGTGAAAGGTTAAAGCGTTCAAAACAGTAATCACAAAATTCATATAGTTTCAACGAACACATGCCCAATTTCAATACACTTTAGCATATCATAATATCATACTTCTATTCCTTTCTATATTGTCATTTTTTGTGTGATACCCTAGCTGTATCCTGTATGTTGAATAGACGATGGAAAACTTTAAACAATTACTTTTTAAATCTTTAAATTAGTAATTAGAATCGTGTAGGTCATCATAAAAATAGTAATTGTATAATTACCCTTTGTAATTATATAACATTTAGACATTTTATATTTAAACGTTGTCGAATAAAATTAAAAATGGCAGACAAACAATTAAAATTCAAGATGTCGGGGTAAGAAAACATATGGCGAATTGCACTTTAGATAAAAGGATGGCCGAACACGGAAGCATGCATTTATAAAATGCATTACACACATGGGAGTCGAATAGGAAGCGGTACGTGTTTAGGAAAAGCAAGTTGGGCATGGAGTTCCCATAAAAATGAAAATTTATGACGCTTACTTATTAAACATCATCTTTCCTCAGTCAAAATTTGATCAAATGTTTTTGTTAATTTGAAGTTTTAAAAGGAGTTTAAGCTACAACTATTTCATTCAAATAGAAATAAAATTTTGTACAAAATTCCTGACATTAGATTTCAGATAAAAATGGTTGTATTGTAAATGTACCAGCCGACCAGAAATTATCTGTTTTGTGACCATAGAGAATAGAATATATGTATATAGAGGGGAATTTACTAGAAAAAAGTGTAAAACGGCCATTTTGTTGTACTGTTTCCATACTGCAGGTGTACTTCACATATTTATGCTATATAACCTTTTGGGCCCTGGAATATCAATTTATAGAAAATCTAAAATTAATGTTATAAAGAAAACCAAATTATGAAATAGGCTGGTTTCATAATTCACCAATGATCATTTCACAACTTTATGCCTTTCACTTTACAAACGATGATTTTCCGTTATAACTATAAATAAAATGATGGTTTTTATTCACTTAATTCATTATAAAGTTTATTTAACAGCTTTAAAAATTTCGAAATTGAAATGAATAGTCTAGGGAACATACTGTATTAATGTACTCTACTGCATATAATTTGTGAACATTTACATGATTTGTACACTTTGAACTCCCTTTCAGGCTGAAAGGGACTGAAAAAATTCATACCGAGAGATTCTTTTAATTCCTCTCTAATATACATTCTATTCTCTATGTTTGTGACACACAGTTATGTACAGTGTACATGGTTGTGAAGTACATGTTTTTACTTGGACCAGACATTATTTTTTAAGTATAATACATTGTTATCTTTTAAGTAACAGATTGTTATGTACACTGTTATGTAAACTGTACAGTGTACAATGTACATGGTTTTAAAGTAAATGTTTTTACCAGGACCAGAAATTATCTTTTTAGTGACACAATGTTATGTACACTGTACAGTGTTCATGAAGTCTGTACACTGTACAGTGTACAGACTTCATGGTTATAAAGTACGTGCATATTTTTACCAGGACCAGACATTATCTATTTTTTCACACAGCAATGAAACTCTATCTGTGGTTTTATTATTCACTTTAAAACGTTTATGATTTCATCAGTTTAAAATTATTTGGAGTTATTTTTATACGTGTTTATCTTAAGAGAAAAATACCAGCATCAGAAAATTGTTTATTTTTTTCATTTTACAAAAAAAATGATAAAAATCTGTTGAAATTTAAAAAAATTGCTCCAAATTGTGAATTTTTGTAAAATTATGAAGGACCGATGGTTTATTTCCCATGCATAGATTGTTTTTAAGATGTCAGTTTGATAAACCTTTTGAAATTAAACAAATCAAGGACAAACTGGATTCACATTCAATGCATGCGCGCTTTCTGTTCATAAATCTTTTCATGCACGCACGTTCAGCTACGAAAGTAAAAAAGCAAAATTTTTTCTTTTTTCTTTTCAAAGTTTAAAAAAGGATTCGTATTTTGTTCGAATTTTGATTTTATTCGACAAGAAATAGTAAATTAATAGATATATGTTGATATAAGCTCAGATTTTTGTACAGCTGTGAAAAGCGCGTGTTTCTTGGAATTAGAAGAAATATGACATAATTGTAAATAAAGCTTTTATTTAATTAGTTTTAAGTATTTAATTAATACTTAAAGCTGTAGGGCTTCCTAGAACCTCACGTTTTGTTTTAATTCTTAAAATTAAATAAAAATGGATATTTTATTTTTGAATTTAATCATTAACATTTAATGGTGCAGGTGAAATAGAAAAAAAGTGGGTCTCTATTTAAAAAAGTGGGCCTCTATTTAAATCTATTTAAACGCTGATTTTAAGAGTTAGATTCGATGTCTTTAAATAAAGCAATGCAGGCCCGTAGCTAGGGGGGCACATGCAGGCCCGTAGCTAGGGGGGCACATGGAGGCCCGTAGCTAGGGGGGCACATGCAGGTCCGTAGCTAGGGGGGCACATGGAGGGCAAATTATCTGAGACAGACAGACAGACAAAAAAAGGAAAACATGAAAAGAAGGAAACGAAACGTGAAAGAGAGAATTAAAATTTTTTTTTGATTTTGATTCAAATAGCTTCTCAAAGGCACTTATTTGGAAAAAAACGCAATGCAAAATAGGCAAAATTTCTATCTTAATAAACTATAATGTGTGATATTAAACATTTCCCCTTTTCGAATTTTAAGTATTGTGAATTGTGTGTGGCAATGGTGCGGAGTTTCTTGAACAAGTTAAATGTATCATAACATATCATGGTTTGCTGACCTATATATATTATATATATATATATACGTTGAAATTTGACAGAGCTTTCAACGCCCTGTTGCACACGTGGGCCACTGAGCACTGTTTTCAACAATATTTTATGAAAATCATGACGTAAACTTCAGCTTCATTGAATCAGCATGCAATTTTCCCCCTAATTAGATTTGGTTAGGGTGAAAACAGACATTTTTCAAAAGAAATTATTGATTAATTTGTTTTTTAATGATATTTTTTTTATTTCTTCAGACTTGTATTTAAAGAAAACGAATTTACGGTATAACATATGTAACGTGTACAATTTCTTCAAAAGTTAATGGTTAAACATCATAATGTCCCTGTTAGTGTCGAAAAAATATGTTACCTGTGTATCTTGCACAAAATTATAATGTGTGGGTGCTGGCCCACTTGCCCCATCATCAGCACTATCTAGCGGAAGATTCGAGAATCTTGCAATTTGATCTGGCGCCAAATTTTGCAATCGTCGCGAAATGGCGTGATGAAACATTGGATTTGGCGCCATTTCTTTCATCAGAATATTCTGCATGTTTGGATCAACGTGCTCAGAGAAGGAACTTCGATCCATGCGCTGCTTCTGCTGGGAGGACGGGTTGCAAATGCTCCGGAGAAAGCTTGGTAGTCCATGGGGGCATCCGGATTCAGATTTTTCTAATCCTGGAGTAAAAACATGTCACGAAACAAATCAATCTTGACTAGTTCAATCCTGATTTTACTGGAAACGAATTGGTATCTCTTGGCTAATGGATGAAAAATCAATTGACATTTAAATTAAGAATTTTCTAAATGACCTTTGAAAGAAACGGATTTGTTTTCACAAACTTTTTTCATCCTTATATCTTTGCTACCCTATGTCGTAGACCTTAATATTTCAAACTATGTTCTCTTTTTGAGTTTGCGGCAAAAACTCATTTTTTTTGTGTCGAATAACTTGAAACAACTCCTAGATCAGTGATGAAGCGTGGTTTAAGAAAAACTTGTTGATAAATCGAAAGATAATTCCATTGATTGTCCTTCAGATAGTGAACCAGGACACTATCAGAGAGAAATGAAACGTGACCTAAAGATTCATTTGGATTAAAGCTAAATGGTTTGTATACTGTGCTTCCTCAGTTATAGTAAAATTTACATTTCCTGTAAAACTGTAAAAAGCGAAAGAAAATTGTGTGCAATATTTGTTTATATTTTACTACTTGAAGCTCAAACATTGGTTTAAAAGGATGTATCGATTTGAATAGAATACAGGGTGATTTTTAAAAGTGGATTTTTTTCAATATTCACCAAAGCAAAACAAGGCACAAGATGTACCATGCAACAAAACGATAATTTTAAAATTTACTAACTCGTTATTACATGACATTTGATAAAGAAATTAATTGCTTCCAGCATTGTTAATCTTTCTTTGCTTAAGGAGGCTCTCGATCAAACAACTTCCAAACTTTGAACCCGATATTTAGACAATTTGACTTTTTTTACAGCCCATGGGGGAGGAATATAATATTTTAAAAGCTGGAATCTTCTTATACATCTAGGGTCATTTCAAGTAAGTAAGAAATTGGAAGATTTTCCTGTTCAATTTTGCGGATATTTCATCCAATAAAGCACAAATAAAAAAATAGACTTTTAGAATTACCCAGATTCAAAGGACTGTATTATACAATTTATAGGTGACATGTCCAATTTACAATGGTACACTTAAAAACTTTGTATGATCATGAAAAATGAATGATAAATTCAAGTCGTAAAATTTTAAAATTGATTATTTTCAATTCTGGTTCTGGCAAATAAACAATAAATGAAATTGACCGAATAAAACACTGATCAAGCTGTGAAAAATATGATACTAATCGAGAATGTTATTTCAAGTTAAAAGAGGTCATGTCCTGCAATGATTTAGGATGAAATTATTTTTAAATGCGTCGAAAAAAAACTATAAATGATCGATTAAAACATGTCTTGTTCCTCTAGACTGTGAGTAGATCAGCTGATATCCAATATCTTGGGGTCCCTGAACATCTTCCTGAGGAACATCAGAGGCCCCTGAGGAGGTAAACGGTGTCTCTCTATTTTCCTGAAACTCTCTCCGATGATATTGTGGATTGATTGCCGGGGGGCGGGCTTCAAGGTTCCCGCCTTCATCCTGAGGGTAGCCGGACCTTACACCACTCTAAACAGGTGGACAAATGGATAGATATATAGATAGATAGATTGATATAAATATAGATAAACATATTGCTTGATAGATATATGTACATTGTACACTGTACACTACTGTATGTAGATAAAGATATAGATATATCCATATATATATATACTAGAAATTCAAGGCGCTTCGCACCCTTCTTTCTAGCCTTAGAGGGCGCTTCGCGCCCATCTTCTAAATTAGTTGTAAACATGTTCTCTTTGTGTACATCGTAAAACTAAACAAAAATAATTCGCGGATTTTCACCAAAAATTTCGCGGATTTTCAAAATTTTAAAAAATTTAATGACGATCGAATTTTGATAGAGACAAATATTTGAAATTTTGATGATTCATAAACCTTCCCTGGGCTCCCTAGATGTCCCACAAAAAATTTGGGCCCGATCGGTTCAGCCGTTTTGACGTTTATTGGATACAAACAAACAAACAAACAAACAAACAGACAAGCCAAATTTATATATAGATATATATTTATATAGACATTAATGAGCATAGATAGATAGGTAAATAGAAAAAACACATATTTGTTCTTTAGAATAAGTACACACTGGAAAGAATATGGCAAATATATATTCAAGTTTAAAGCACACAGATCTGAAAACTATGTCCTTTTTAATATGTCCCAATAGAGGATTTAACCATTAAAGTGGCAGAACAAGTGTTTAAATCAGCGCTAGCCATTTCTTTCAGGCCTATTTTGGAGAGAACCTTGATTATACAGTAAATAAAAGGCAGTTAAAACATTTATGAGAAAGACATTTATAGATAATATATTTATTCAGAGGCAGGACATTTTTTAGCCAGGAAAATTCAGGGACAGTGCGTTTCACAGAAACAGGACATTTCAGGGTCAGGACGTTTCACAGAGCCAGTACATTTAGAAACAGGACATTTCAGGAACAGGACGTTTTACAGAGCCAGGACATTTAGAAACAGGACATTAAGAAACAGGACATTTCAGAGCTAGGAAATTTCAGGGACAGGACGTTTCACAGAGCCAGAACATTAAAAAACAGATCATTTTAGGGACAGGACATTTTAGAGACTGAAAATCTCAAAAGAGGACATTTCGGAGACAGAACATACCTGTCTGTTAATTGTCGGCTGTCCAGAGAATTCTCTATCCTGGAAAAAAATTGAATCAATCTGTAGAACATGAAGGGGGGTAGGGAGGTAGGGGGTTTCTAGTAACATGAGAGGGAGGAGGGGGGATTGCTAGTAATTCAATTAATTAATTCCATTTCCAAGATGTAAAAATATATTTAAGGTCTCCCTCTGTGATCAATCAGTTTAATCTATCACGCTTGTGCATTACAAATATCTTTCTCACAAAAATTGAAAAGAACATTTTTTTTATTTACAAAATTTTTATTGAATTTTTAATTTGAGAAATCTTGTATGAAATCAAGGGAAAAACGTATTTTTGATTTTTCTATATAATAAAACAAGACAATTAATTGTATATGTGTTCCCATAGCCGCGTCGGCCAAACGGCTGGATCGAATGGGCCGACATTTTTTTTAGGGAACCCAGGGTGTAACATGGGCTAAAAAATCAAAATATTTTTATTTTTTATTACCACGGGAAACGCCAACCTCTTCAGCTAGTCTTTTATAAAAGAAATCATTATGTATAGTCTGTAAATTGTAGCCACAGGGAAAATATAAGTGATAAATACTTTTAATACATGTTACATTAACAATTTATACTTTTCATTGATCTTTTTTCCTAGTTTATCCTAATAAACACCTATATAAATATGAGTAAAAAAGTAGATGTTAGTTCCACATTTATTGAAAATATATTTCGGTCTGGGTTGACCCTCGTCAGTTCTAACGATATAAAAACCATCAAAAACGATAAAAAAAATTTTTTTTAAATGTAAAAAATCACAAGAAGATAAACAAACAAAACAGATCATTCAAAATAAAAATTTGGGCTGTAAATGGACATAAGGGAAATTAACTCAGATTATGAGATGGAAAAAAGATAATATGCAATTATTCACTTTTAAAAAAAATGTTTTAAGACAATTATTATTCCTTGAGATGTTTCTTCACAAAGATTAAAAACAAACTGTGTAGATGTATGTGTATAGAGTGGGGGTCGATCTAATTATAAGTTTGCTATTGTACAGTATACAGTGTACAGTGTACAGTGTAAGTTTAGAGTGTACAGCATGCTGTTAAAGTACAAAATTAGCAGTGAGTTCACAGGACATGAATATGACATGTGCCCCTTTTCTTTACTGTTCATTGTTTCTTTATCTTACCGTGTTATAATTGACATTCGACCAGGGAGTAAGGAATAGAAGATATATATTTATATAGACATTAATGAGCATAGATAGATAGGTAAATAGAAAAAACACATATTTGTTCTTTAGAATAAGTACACACTGGAAAGAATATGGCAAATATATATTCAAGTTTAAAGCACACAGATCTGAAAACTATGTCCTTTTTAATATGTCCCAATAGAGGATTTAACCATTAAAGTGGCAGAACAAGTGTTTAAATCAGCGCTAGCCATTTCTTTCAGGCCTATTTTGGAGAGAACCTTGATTATACAGTAAATAAAAGGCAGTTAAAACATTTATGAGAAAGACATTTATAGATAATATATTTATTCAGAGGCAGGACATTTTTTAGCCAGGAAAATTCAGGGACAGTGCGTTTCACAGAAACAGGACATTTCAGGGTCAGGACGTTTCACAGAGCCAGTACATTTAGAAACAGGACATTTCAGGAACAGGACGTTTTACAGAGCCAGGACATTTAGAAACAGGACATTAAGAAACAGGACATTTCAGAGCTAGGAAATTTCAGGGACAGGACGTTTCACAGAGCCAGAACATTAAAAAACAGATCATTTTAGGGACAGGACATTTTAGAGACTGAAAATCTCAAAAGAGGACATTTCGGAGACAGAACATACCTGTCTGTTAATTGTCGGCTGTCCAGAGAATTCTCTATCCTGGAAAAAAATTGAATCAATCTGTAGAACATGAAGGGGGGTAGGGATATTAAATATGCGGAGAACTACGTATTGTGCAATACTATAGAAGTTCCAGAGCTTGGGGCACTGAATAATGAATGCTGAATGAAGTAATGCTATTGTACTGTACTGTACTGTACTGTACTGTACTGTACTGTACTGTACTGTACTGTACTGTACTGTACTGTACTGAATAATGAATGCTGAATGAAGTAATGCTAGACCATACAGATAAATTTATTTACTGGTTTATTGACAGTTTATTTTGACATACCTACCCCCTCTCAACCCTCCCTTCCTTTTCTCCCACATCCTTTTCTCCCCCCCACTTTCTCTCCTCATTTCCCCTGTACAATGTACATATATTTTCTTGTTAACATACGTTAAAGTTAAAAAGTACTCCTCCAATGATTCAAAATCTAAAGAAACTACTTTGTTTTGAATCTTCAAGACAGAAAGAATCTCAAGAAATTACGAGGGTCAAGCCAGATCGAAATATATTTTCAATAAAATGTGGAACTAATATCACTTTATTTACTAGTTATATCTAGAGGTTTGGTCCATCATTATCATCAAATTTTTAAACTACTCAAACAGGTAATATGCTTATAAGGAGCTAAACCCAACTATTCAATTAAAAGAAACTTGAAACAGCTTAATGTAAAAGATAAATGTAAATAAACAGATAAAAGTAAACAAACAGATAAATGTAAACAAACAGATAAATGTAAACAAACATATAAATGTAAACAAACAGATAAAAGTAAATAAACAGATAAATGTAAACAAACAGATAAAAGTAAATAAATAGATAAATGTAAACAAACGGATAAAAGTAAGCCAACAGATAAATATTATTAAACAGATAAATGTAAACAAACAGATAAATGTAAATAAACGGAAAAATGTAAATAAACAAATTAATGTAAATAAACAGATGTATGTAAATAAACAGATAAATGTGAACAAACGTATAAATGTAAACAAACAGATAAATGTAAGCCAACAGGTAAATGTAATCAAACAGATAAATGTGAACAAACAGATAAAAGTAAACAAACAGATAGATGTAAACAAACAGATAAAAGCAAGCAAACGGATAAATGTAAACAAACAGATAAATGTAAATAAGCAAATAAAAGTAAAAAAACAGATACAAGTAAACAAACAGATAAAAGTAAACAAACAGATAAAAGTAAACAAACAGATAAATTTAAATAAACAGATAAATGGAAATAAACAGATAAATTTAAATAAACAGATAAATGGAAATAAACAGATAAATTTAAATAAACAAATAAATGGAAATAAACAAATAAAAGTAAACAAACAGATAATTGCAAATAAACAGATAAATTTGAATAAACAGATAAACGGAAATAAACCGATAAAAGTAAACAAACAGATAAATGTAAGCCAACAGATAAATGTAAACAAACAGATAAATGTAAACTAGCAGATAAATGTAAGCAAACATATAAATGTAATCAAAGATGAAATCTTAATTTGTAGATGACCTGCTGAGAAATACAATTCCTACAATTTAAATTCTACAATAATTGTAAACTCTAGATCGAAAGGTAGGATTGCACAGTGGTTTAATCTATTGTATAAGGAGGGGCATATATAGGATTGCACAGTGGTTAAATCTATAGTATAAGTTGGGGTATAGATAGGATTGCCCAGTGGTTTAATCTTCAGTATAAGGTGGGGGATAGACAATATTGCACAGTGGTTTAATCTATAGTATGAGGTGGGGCATAGATAGGATTGCACAGTGTTTTAATCTTTAGTATAAGATGTGGTTGAACTAAGTAAAGCTGGTTCAACTACTTTATTTACACCGCCATTTACAAACTGAACCAGTAGTAGAACCGAAAAAGATTTTTTTATCATCTTAATCTTGGGTGTAAATGAATAGTACGAGAGGTATTATGTCGCAAAGTCGTGTTGAAATTGATAGGATGCATAAAAGATGTGTGTGGAGGGGGGGGGGGGNAACATATGATGCAGGCCCCCCCCCCCACTTTTTCTCCTCATTTCCCCTGTAGAATGCACATTTATTTTCTTGTTAACATACGTTAATTGTTTAAATATTAAACACATGCCACGTCATCCTAATACCCTGAGAAAAGTTAAAAGGACTTCTTTAATGATTCAAAAACTAAAGAAACTACTTTGTTTTGAATCTTTATGACAGAAAGAATCTCAAGAAATTACGAGGGTCAACCCAGACCAGAAATATATTTTCAATAAAATGTGGAACTAATATCACTTTATTTACTAGATATTTCTAGAGGTTTGGTCCATCATCATCATCCAATTTTTAAACTACTTAAATACGTAATATGTTTATAAGGAGCTAAACCCAACTATTCAATTAAAAGAAACTTGAAACAGCTTAATGTAAAAAATAAATGTAAACAAAGAGATAAAAGTAAACAAATAGATAAATGTAAAAACAGATAAAAGTAAGTAAACAAACAGATAAAAGTAAGTAAACAAACAGATAAATGTAAATAAACAGATAAAAGTAAATAAACAGATAAAAGTAGACAAACAGATAAATTTAAATAAACAGATAAATGGAAATAAACATATACAAGTAAATAAACACATAAATCTAAATAAACAGATAAATTTAAACAAACAGATAAATGTAAACAAACAGATAAATGTAAACAAACAGATAAATGTCAGCCAACAGATAAATGTAAACAAACAGATAAATGTAAACAAACAGATAAATGTAAGCAAACATAAAAATGTAATCAAAGATGAAATCTTAATTTGAAGATGACCTGATGAGAAATACAATTTCTACAATTTAAATTTTACAATAATTGTAAACTCTAGATCGAAAGGTAGGATTGCACAGTGGTTTAATCTATAATATAAGGTGGGGCATAGATAGGATTGCACAGTGGTTTAATCTATAGTATAAGGTAGGGTATAGACAGGATTGCACAGTGGTTTAATCTATAGTATAAGGTGGGGTATAGATGGGATTGCACAGTGGTTTAATCTATGGTATAAGGTGGCGTATAGATAGGATTGCATAGTGGTTTAATCTATTGTATAAGGTGGGGCATAGATAGGATTGCACAGTGGTTTAATCTATAGTATAAGGTGGGGTATAGATAGGATTGCACAGTGGTTTAATCTTTAGTATAAGGTGGGGCATAGATTCGATTGCACAGTGATTTAATCTTTAGTATAAGGTGGGAAATAGATAATATTGCACAGTGGAATAATCTATAATATAAGGTGGGGCATAGATAGGATTGCACAGTGGTTTAATCTTTAGTATAAGGTTGGGAATAGATAATATTGCACAGTGGTTTAATCTATTATGTCGCAAAGTCGTGTTGAAATTGATAGGATGCATGAGGGGGGGGGGGGGGTGTAAATATTTCACCCTACCTTGACAACATATGATGCAGGTTGAGGGTTCCACACGTTAGGTTCACCCTGTCTAGTATCTAGCCTAGGAGGATGGTCAGAGACCTCAGGGATCCTAGGGCCAAACACTCCCTGAAGACCTCGGTTAGGGGTCCTTCGGTAGTTAGGGACACCGTAGGGGTTTCCCAGGGGGAACACAGAACCCTGAGCAGGGACTGGAGGGAGTTCAGGGCCGACAGGATAAACCTTAAAAATTAATATTGTTCGTTTTTTTCTTTTATTTTTAGAATCCAATTAGAATTTTTCAATTTATTTTGCCATTTATTTGTCTGACTCTGTTCCTGTTATACAAATAGAATAATAGAAAAATAACGTCTTCTTAGAGAGAGAAACTTGAGGACATAATGACGTCAGATCAAGACAAGTTCTATTAATAAAGTTTCTTTATTTATTATACTAAATTAAAGATGAGATATGGAAAATATTGATAAAACTGAGAAACTAAAATCATAATTTTCCTCAAACACAGTAACATACTTGATTTCATTTTGAACTGATAAACCTGATATATAGCAAACAAACTCAAGTTTATCCTTAAACTGATAAACCTTAAATAAACCAAACAAACTCACGTTTATCTTTAAACTGATAAACCTGATATAAACCAAACAAACTCTAGTTTATCCTTAAACTGATAAACCTGATATATACCAAACAAACTCAAGTTTATCCTTAAACTGATAAACCTGATGTAAACCAAACAAACTCAAGTTTATTCTTAAACTGATAAACCTGAAAAAAAACCAAACACACTCCAGTTTATCCTTAAACTGATAAACCTGATATATAAAAAACAAACTCAAGTTTATCCTTAAACTGATAAACCTGATATAAACCAACAAACTCAAGTCTATCCTTAAACTGATAAACCTGATATAAACCAACAAACTCAAGTCTATCCTTAAACTGATAAACCTGATATATACCAAACAAACTCAAGTTTATCCTTAAACTGATAAACCTGATGTAAAACAAGCAAACTCAAGTTTCGATAGTGACTTCCTAATATTACTTACCTGTGGATTTTTATTCTTCAACTCGAACTGATAAAAGTCCTCGTTAACGATATCTCCGTAGGACCTATCTGTGGTTTCTATAGTTGGCGGAGTGGATAGAAGAGATACAGGTATATACATTCCTTCAGAATTATCATTGTTCCTTTTCTCCTCTCTCTCTATATCTACCCTTCTACCGAATCCTTTGTCTCCGGGAAATCTGGATATTTTTTAATCAATTAATTTTACTTAAGTTATAATTTGTATTATCAATCTTTGATGAAAATTGGCGTAGACAGATTTCTAAGATAAAAAAACCGGATTTAATTGATTTGAATTATTAAAAGGTTCTATAAAGAGGTTAGTCTAACTCTAACATTGTTTAAATTATTTGCATTTTTTTCCATATCATTTTCTCTACTGAGAAAATCTTTGGATTATTTTTCGATTCTTAAAAATTAATTAACAATTGGATTAACAAGAGTTTTCTTCCTAAGTTCAGTGCAACACATTTTTTTCAACTTTTATTTATTACATTACTGCCACTAAACTCGTGCTTTTTAAAACAAATTATTATTTAATTAACTCTTTCAGCTTAGACGATTCTACACTCCGGCCTTTTCCAACTTTCAAAGCTTTATAAACAACTTTATTTTAAATTTTTTTTTTCACCTGAATCTGTCAGCTGTCGGGTCCCGTCGTCTTTTCTTTGGTCTGAACTCTTCAAAAGGGTCGTCCACGTAGTATATTCCGGATTTAAGAGGTTGCGGCGCACTCGCTTCTCGGTAATCCTCGATGTCTATGCGCGGTGATGCCTTGGTGTGATCTAAAAGTTTAACTTTGAAATTAAATGTGATATTTGATACATTGTTTCATTCAAAATTTGATCTAACTGAAAGAAGTAGGTAATAAATAAAAATATAAAGAAATATTTTTTAAAGTTAAAATTTGTTATTTTGTTTTTCTGATAAAAGAACAATAAAGATCTGAGTCTAAAACTAAAGAATGCGCGAATTTTAAGTTCGAGGTTAAAAGTTCTGTAAAATAATGAATAGCTACTTTAATATTAAACTTTCTCAATTTTAAATTGGAATTTCCCGGGGAAAATCTGAACCAATCAGAGAAAAGGATTTACGGAGAATTATTACGTAAGTATCGGTATATGGTAATCAGCTGTTTGTTTTAAATTTTAAATTATTTAAGTGACGGAATTTGGAAAACAAAACATATTTACAGTTACAACCGTATTTTGGGTTTACGTGCAAACATTAATTAATCTAAAACGTGAAATTAAATCAAGATTTTTACTTTTAAATATATCGTAATTAGTTGAATGCCGCTTACCACTGAATGATGATATACAAATAAGGATTGCGGGATTTCAAGATTTTAACCCTGTGTTTAAATTTTAACTCGTCGATTTTGGCGAGTTAAATATTTAATCACAGGGTTAAGGTTTAAGGTTTAAATTAAGTCAGAAGTGGCATTTAACCGTAAACTTAAAATTTAAGTCAAAACTTTTCGTTCTTTAGTTTTAGACTCAGAACGTTTAAACATTTCAAACATATTTTTTTCTTTTTTTAAGGAAACCTTTTTAATGTAAAAACATATATTTAAATAATTGAATTCTTTCTTGATCAACAAACGTATTGATCATTTAATTTTTTGCCATCTTTTTATCTTTTTGATGATTTGAACAATTGACCTGGAATTAGTGATGTGCATTCTGTTGGTTCTTGTTTGGATCGTTTTTTGCCAACATTCACTTTTAGGGTCCATATTTGGCAAAAGAAATTTCTTGGCATTTTTTCATATTAAACATTTTGTAAGATTTTGACCCTGGCAGAAAATATAGCCCAAAAACGAAACAAATTCGAAAAACTGACCTGTTATAACGAACGTGTTACAAGGAACGAGTGATAACGAACAAGTTATAACAAACGTGTTATAACGAACTTGTTATAATGAACGTGTTATAATGAACATGTTATAACGAACGTGTTACAAGGAACGTGTTATAACGAACTTGTTACAACGGTCATATATTATGACTAACGTGTTATAATTACAAGTAACTACCTGGGATGATGTTTCCTGGTTCAGCTTTGACAACACGATGTGAACTATGCGCCTTGTAAACATGAACACGATCAGGATTATGGATCCCGTCCTCTAAACAAAAAAATAAAATTAGGTATCTCGTTGCACCGGAATTTTGCGGAATTGCGCTATTTTGTGTGAAATTGCGCGGAATCATGGGGTTTGCAATCGATTTCAAGTAAACGCAACTTGTGTTGTAAACCCTAGTAGTAACCCATAAAACTGTGAAGTAGGAAGACGACTATCGGACGCTTTAGTTATGATTTCAAATACAGTGATAACCAGAAAACTCTGAAAAAGGAAAACGACTTTATAGCAATACTTAAGTGTATTTTATGTTGTTACAAAGCAAATGGTTTTACTAGACACTTATTAAATCAATAAATAAGTAAAATGGGTCTGTTTACACTGCACAATTGCTGTGTCTATGCTTATTCGACTATTTTAAGGCATAAATTAAGTTTAAAAGTCGTCTTCCTATTACAGAGTTTTCTGGTTATCACTGTAGTCCCATAAACAATTGCTCTGTGCTATGCTTATTAAGGCATAACTTAAGTCTAAAAGTTGTCTTCCTATTACAGAGTTTTCTGGTTATCACTGTAGTCCAATTTTCATGAAAAAGCAGAAATTTTACATTTTTACGCTTTTGATGCCCCTTTGACAACATCAAAAACACATAAGGCTTCCTAAGTGATTACCGTTGGATCTGCCGGTTTCTGGAGATAGATATATCTTGGCTTTTAGAAATTGATCTGTAACTGCACCCTCTCCAAACGGGTCGAATCTAAGATTTATAATTAAATAATTTCCAAACTTGAAGTTTGTAAAGGGGGGGGGGGCGTTGGGGCCGAATATAACAAAATATAATGTAAAATTAATTTGCGAATAAATTTAGATCAATAATTATTTCAAATTTAAACTAATTATTTTACGTTTCTTTAAACTATTTTATCAAAAGTTTCTTGAAAAATTGTTGTTAACTTTGTTTTATAAAAGTCGATAAAAAATCTCATATTTGGGGTTCATTGGATCATTTCATCTTTAGGAATATGTTCCTTGTGTTTTATCTTGAGGAACTGTTCCTGGTATTTTATCTTGAGGAACTGTTCCTTGTATTTTATCTTGAGGAACTGTTCCTTGTATTTTATCTTGAGGAACTGTTCCTTGTATTTTATGTTGAGGAACTGTTCCTTGTATTTTATCTTGAGAAACTGTTCCCTGTATTTTATCTTGAGGAACTGTTCCTTGTATTTTATCTTGAGGAACTGTTCCTTGTATTTTATCTTGAGGAACCGTTCCTTGTATTTTATCTTGAAGAACTGTTCCTTGTATTTTATTTTGAGGAACTGTTCCTTGTATTTTATGTTGAGGAACTGTTCCTTGTATTTTATCTTAAGGAACTGTTCCTATAAAGGGACTGAAATTTTAAGTTCAAATGACTCCTCATTAGCGATTCACAGCGGGGCCTCTAAATGATTTGTCAGATCAAGAATGAATGAGAAACACTAAAGAAAATTATCAGAATTAAACACTTTTTAACATCATTAATCAGTTTCAGGTTTAAAAGATACCGCTGTGAATCGTGCAGGCGGTTCCCTCATAATATGGAATGTGTATAACTTGAAATTAAGTCTACATTTCCTTAATTAGTTAAACTTACTGTTCTGGTTCCTGTGGACCTATGTGAACTGTTTCTAGTTCTGGTGGTATATAGTGCATTGTTGGGTCCACCAGGGGATGCCCGTAATCTATCGGCTTCCACGCCTAAACATGTGTTTAATTACAAAAGTAGAGTTCTGAGGGAAAAAATGGGTTTCAAATCAATATAAGGATTTAAAAAACAAAAACATTTAAAATACGATGTGACCTATCATATATAGTGATGTGCCTTCCTTTGTCTCGTTTTTGTCTCGTTTTTGACTCGTTTTTGTCTTTTGTATATAAATATATTGTAAGAAAAACCGACTCGTTGAATATTTGAGAAACTCAGTGCATTGCTTTATTGATTTTATTCATATACAATAATATTGTAAGAAACGAAAATGTTTTTATAAATTGTTAATTACAACATTTGTTTTTCTCACACTATGTCACTTTTTTATCCTGGCAGAAGATATAAAAGAGCCAAAAAGATGCAAAAATGAACTTTTTTTTCTAAAAAGGATCCAAACCTATTAACAACAATACCCATAGAACTGTGAAATAGCGAAATGATATTTAAGCAATCTTTTGCGTATTTACGAAACAAGAAGTTTTACCAGTTGATTGAAAATTAAAAATCAGCTTATAATGTAAAATGAATCTGTGTACACTGTACAATTACTGTTTTTCATTTTTATTGAAATATTCAAAAAAGGAATTGAGTCTTTGTAACAAACTCTGATTTTCTAATACATCTATTATTTCCACCTGATGGTGTAAACCTTTGATATTTCAAACTTAGATTTTTTCATCTGACAGTATTCATAGTTTGAAATATCTAAGGTCTACGGCATTGGATTACAAAGATGGGATTTAGAAAAGCAGAGTTTGTGGCAAAGACTCAATTCCTTTCTTAGCTTTATGTGGCTCACTCAGGGAATAGGAATAAAAGAAAGGGAAATGGAGCTGGTCTGGCATGAGAAAGCCAGTCGCGCTGCTTTGCAGACGAGTTCGGTATCACACACGCACACTCTTTTGGTACAGACGCACACACATGACGTTTCCACCCTTGGGCTCATTGTATTTAAAAATTGTTTGAATTTTAGATAAGTTTATTTGTTTGCAATAAGTTAAGTTTTAAGCCCATTTAAACTTGTTTCAAAGCAATCTATCTAAATATAGACCCAGTTTTTTTAGATATAAGATTTTTTTCTCTGAGGGGTGGAGGTTGGCTGCATCGAGTTTAGGATTTCTTTCTTTTGTAAAACACTGTATTAAAATATCAAAGAGAACAAAAAAAAGAATTATACAAAATTAAAATATTAGAAATTAGAAATTTTCAAACCTGATATACATTTTCTATTTTCGGTACAGGAAACACATACTCTAAATATTAATCAATTAATCAATAATCAACCATTTTGTTACTAATTGATCCATCAATTGCTTTACTAATCAATTAATCAATAATCAACCATTTTGTTACTAAATATTTCACTTTAATCTGGGTTCTCTTTATAGAAAATTTCGTCAGAAGAAAGAAATATATATCCGGCGGATGTACTAAATGTACTAAAGCACAATGACAACAAAATCTGCTTAGTTTTTAGTTTTTATTCGATAACACGTACACACTCACATCCTCAGTACGGATAATGCGTACCCTCACATCCTCAGTACGGATAATGCATACCCTCACATCCTCAGTACGTATAATGGAAGTTAATATAAAAAAACATGAGATTTATGAAGATCTACAAGGTGAGTAAAAAAAGTGTGATTTGCGGCGCCTGGTGCAAAATTGTACCTTTTTTGTGCAACTCTCTTGTAGGGTATTTTTTTTAATATTTTTTGAAAACTTGTAATTTTTTTTGGTACTTCAATGGCCCAAAAAAAAATCCGCGAACTTTTTTCTCTCTCAAAATCAAAAGTTCAGAAAAACAAAACTGTGTAAATAAATTGTTTCTATCGAAATCTAGAATTTTAAAAAGATTGAATCACAGAATCTCAGAAAATTGGCAAAATTGTAATAAGAAAATTTTCAGTTCTGGTATAATTTTTACGGAAAAATTATTTTTCTATGGTTCTTAAGGTTTCAACTGAACAGCGTATATTTAATACTTTAGAATATCCTGAGAAGAAAGGAACTTGAGAATTTAAATAACTTTTGCGTAAAAATTTGACCAGAACTGCAAATTGCGAATTTTCTTATTACAATTTTGCCAATTTTCTGGGATTCTGTGATTCAATCTTAATAAAATTTTAGATTTAGAGAGAAATAATATGAATACACATTTTTACTTTTCTGAACTTTTGATTTTGAGAGGAAAAAAGATTCGCGGATTTTCTTTTGGGCCATTGGAGTACCAAAAAAATTTACAAATTTTCAAAAAATATTGAAAAAACACCATACAGGAGAGTTGCACAAAAAAGGTACAATTTTGCACCAGGCGCCGCAAATCACACTTTTTTTTACTCACCCTGTATTTTGAGGTTTTCGGGGTTCGCCAAGGGGTCAGGGACATAATCGGGCTTATTGATTGGGTGAATCAGAGCTAGAAACTCTTGTATAGTGAATATCGAGATCAATACTTGATATCTGGTTTTTGCTAAGCTGCAGATTAATCTAAGCTTTATTTCATATTCAGAAAAGTGTTTAAAATAAAAAATAAAAATATCGTTTGTAGAAACCGAATAGTTAATCAGAAACCGTAGAATTTTGCACGCAATTGATACGATAACTCATTGGTCGGAACCCAACAGGGATATTCAAAAAAGAGGATTAAGCCGAAAATCGAAAGTGTTCACTAAAGATTAAACAGATTATCCAGCTTTGGTATCAAACTAAGGATCATGCAAGGTTTATTTTTACAATGTATGTGTGTCAAAATGATTGGCAGATTAACAATATCCGTGAACAAAGCTTTTTAGCGCGTACAAAAACATTTATTTCTTTTTTAATTTTAATTTTTAAAATATTTGGTTCAGACAAGTGTTTAATACCAAATTTATTCTTAATATCAATAATGATTTTATTAAGCATCTTTAGCCGCTCTGAAGCCCTGTACTTTATAGTAAAGAATAGTATGCAGTTATTCTGTGTGAGAAATTTCTCAAGCTTATTAAACAATTAGTTACACAATTTTACAGCTATATATGGTCTAAAACCTGTAATCTACAAAACACATTTCTACAGTCTACAGTCTACAGTCTACAGTCTACAGTCTACAGTCTACAGTCTACAGTCTACAGTCTACAGTCTACAGTATACCAATGGGCATTTAAATGAGTTTTGGGGGGGGGTGGGGGGTGGTGGGTCTGTTTTCCTGTTCAGTGAGGTAAGGGGGGTTATTATTATTATCATAAAAGTCACCTTCTCCTTCTCGTTTCCACCGATTATGATTATGATCTGATCCTAGAACTAAACAGAATTTCAAAACTAAACTTAATCCTCCTCCTTCAAACTTCATCCTGAAACAAAAAACGCGATCAAAAGTTTGAAATGGTTTACTAAGGTTTTACTGTAGAGTTCTCATGTATTCATGTTTTTAGAAGAAATGCCAGAAAAAAAAGTGTTTCAATTAAACAATACACCTTTAAATTATCGATAAAACACACACATATATATATATAAATGACTTTTAATTACTTATTATTAACTATTCTACTTTACAGGAAAGTTAAGGGAATATTACATTACAGTCCTTCTACAGGGGAGAATCATAGGTCGGTAATGCTGGCCAAAAGACGGTAAAATTAATAAATATACAAAACCCACCAATGTGAACAGACACATCTTTACAATATTTTTAAATATACATCTATACTTAGAAGGAAACAACTGCACGATTTAGAGATAATTGTAATTAATTCTGCCATTTTGACAACATTCTCAACATTGCTTGGCGTTTCGTCAATAACTCAGTCCCTTTAATTATTTGCGTACTCTGAGTAAATTTACGATGAGGACTGGAAGAATGCGATATTTCAAGGACTATGCTGCATATATATATATATATATATATATAACTACAAGAATAAGATAATATCACGTAGAGTCAGCTATTTAAACCATTATTTAATTAAACGGGAACTATGAACTCTCGTGATTACAAAATTCCCGGATATTGTTTTTGCTTTCCCTGAAGGTGAAATATTTGTGTCTTAAATTTATGTTTACGTTTCATGGTGGACAATCACATGGTTTATGGACATTTTAAAGTTTCCACAAAAATCTAAGAAGTTTAACAAATTTTAAAATTAATTATTATATACTTGTATATAATAACAAATTATGATACAAAAGAAAATTATTCCAGTAAAGCTATGAATATGACGATCTGTAGACTAAATTAATTAATTAATTAAATTTAGTCTTTCAGTTTATACAAACCGATTGGGTCAAGAAAGAAATATATGTTTACAACTCCAGGAACTGATAAACGTGAATAAAAATATTGAAAAATTTCCGTAAATCTTTGTCTCTGAAGTCTCATCCGTTGGTTTGATCTCCTATCGAGTTAATTACTAAATTAAAGTAAACATGAAAATTTATCAATCTTCTATTGTCCGATTTGAAAAATGTTGTTTTCCTGTAAAAAGATGTTTTTTAAACCTTGATTTTTGGAGGAGTTTCTGATTTTAATGAGGTTTTCGTGAATATCAGGTTTATCTTGATTATACAAAAACAAAGCATGCTTGAAGGATAGAGATAGAGGGATGCCTTAGTTAGTCGGGTGATGAAAGGGGGGGGAGGGGAAGGGGATGCCAGGGTGGAAGGGGGGTAGGGGGCCAGGGCAGAATTTCATCACACCAACTTCCTCTCTACAGGTTTTTGCAATAATACAGCACGGATCTTTGTATGCTTGTTATGTAAATTGAACATTGTACGTGCAGTACAGCTCACCAAGGTTATAATGCAAGGAAAGTTTATTGCAGTTGCGTATACTCTGCGTACATATTGAAACCAGTGACGGAATTTGTAAACAAGAATAGATGCATCAGTGTTCGTTTAGTTTCCGAGGAGTATTGAATTTTATGTGAAAGATGAATCCCATGTCAGGCTGTGACATCAAGCTTGTGTTTACATTACCGCCCAGAGACAGTACACTGCAGTACAAAAGATGCGTACACATCTGAAATAAATTTCCTTGCATTATAACCTTGCAACTCCGGTTTATAAAACACCGTACTAACTTTAAGTTGTACAGTACCGTACATACAAACTATAGACGGGAAAACGGGACATTACTCCAAACTATAGACGGAAAAACGGGACATTACACCAAACTATAGACGGGAAAACGGGACATTACACCAAACTATAGACGGGAAAACGGGACATTACACCAAACTATTGACGGAAAAACGGGACATTACACCAAACTATAGACGGAAAAACGGGACATTACACCAAACTATAGACGGGAAAACGGGACATTACACCAAACTATAGACGGAAAAACGGGACATTACACCAAACTATAGACGGAAAAACGGGACATTACACCAAACTATAGACGGAAAAACGGGACATTACACCAAACTATTGACGGAAAAACGGGACATTACACCAAACTATAGACGGAAAAACGGGACATTACACCAAACTATAGACGGGAAAACAGGACATATAACACCAAATGCATCATTTCCTTTTTAAAAATCTTTATTCAGATATTTTTTGTTGTTCTTCCAAATATATGTACATTGTTTAAATCAGATTTTTAAGATTTTAATTTTTAAATTAAAATTAAAAAATTCGAATTATGACAATCTCAAAAAGTTTATAAAAAGTTTCAATCATATTTTGATTTGTTTTATCAATACTTTTTGAACAATTACATTAAAATTTGTATTACAGGTTAAGGGTCGAAGCATAACGTCCATCCCCCCTCCCCCCCCACCCTCTTCTAAGCATATACTGTGAATACAATAGGTGGGTTTAAATACTACTTGGTTTAATATATTAGTGAAATCAGGCAATGCATAGTTTCCCCATCCCTCCCCTCCCCCCCAGCCTCAGAGTTTCGTACTCAGTCAATCTTATTCACTCATCAGATTACCAATGGGCATTTAAATGAGTTTTGGGGGGGGTTGGGGGGTGGGGGGTCTGTTTTCCTGTTCAGTGAGGTAAGGGGGGGGGGATCTGTGGATGTTATAGAAAAGTTCGTGTTGTGGACTAGTTCATTTTATGGAATAGTTCATGTTTCATACTAGTTTATGTTATAAACTAGTTCACTTTATAGAATGGTTTATGTTACAGATTAGTTTACTAGTTTAAGTTATAGACTAGTTCGTATCATATAAGAATATATGTTATTTAATAGTTTATGTGATATATTAGTTGTTATGAAATAGTTTAAGTTACACACTTGTTAAGAAGGTTTGCCATGCATTCTTCATGTTAAAGGCTACTTTATGTTATAGAGTAGTTCATGTTATAGAATAATTCATGTTATGGACTAAGTCAGTCCATGTCATTGAATATTTCGTGTTACAGACTATTTATAGACTAGTTCATGTTATAAACAAGTTTATGTTTATAGAATAGTTGTAGTTTATTTTATATTAAAGACTACTTTATGTTATTGACTAATTTGTGTTATAGATTAGTTTATGTTAAAGACTAGTTTATGTAAAAAACTGGCGAATGTTATTGACTAGTTCATGTTATGGACTATTCATTTTTCGACTAGTTCATGTTATATACTAGTTTATGTTAAAAACTGGCTTATGTTATTGACTAGTTTATGTAATAAACTAGTTTATATTATTGACTAGTTGTTCTTATTGACTGGTTCATGTTAGAGACTAGTTCATGTTATAGTCTTATTTATGCTAAAGGCAAGTTTATGTTATAAACTTATTCATTATATAGACTAATTTATGTTATTGACTAGTTTATGTTACAGACAGTTTATGTTATAGTCTTATTCATTATATAGACTAATTTATGTTATTGACTAGTTTATATATTTCTAGATATTTTAGTCTTTCAATTACGCCCCTCACAAAATATTTTAAAGTATAGCTATATTTTTAGTGAATGTAGGGAGTAATTTATCACAGTTAAAAAAATTACTATGCATGACCGGGAGAATTTGAAGTGTTGCCATGCCACGGCCCGTTTTCAGATTCTGTTAAGATGGATTAATTTGAAAACCAAGATACAGGGTGTCCCACGAAACATGACAGTTTGTGAGTTAGTTTAGAATGTCTTCTTCAATAATATGTTGAGAGTTGTTTGATACCAAAGACAATAATAAAAATATTATTTGGGAGTCATTTTGTAGTAATTTTGATTTCAAAGTAAAATATATTTAAACCAAAAGATTTTTCTAACGAAATAAACTGCAAAAAGCCTTTATTATCTAATACAGTATAGGGAAGACGACATTCATAACTATTTATCAACTGTCATGTTTCGTGGGACACCCTGTATTATTCGTGTCAGAATGGGAACAACATTTTTCTACACTGTAATATACACTACAAGTTCGTATCTGTATATATAAAGTAGTAATCTCTATTTGTCTGTCTGTCTGTTTGTACGTCCGATCAGAACTCCTAAAATCCCTGGACCGATTTGCCTCAATTTTGATTATTAAATTCTCGGTGGAACTAAGGAAATGTTTAGATTTTTAGGCAAAGCCGGGAGCTAATAATGATAGTAAACTATAGGCCGAATTTATAGAATGTGAGCGGCGGCCTAAATTTAAGCCGCAGCTCAAATATGGTTGGTTCCACTGAAAATTGTATTAATTTTTTTCGAGATTTAAGCCGACGCTCAATTGAAACCGGGATTTGAGACGCGGTTTAAATTCATAAAATTGGGATGAATAAATGAATAATGTATCTCAGCGAAATCTCAAGAAATTCAGTTTGCTGGGGATATTTATGGGGATGGGGGGGGGGGGTGAGTTCAGTTTGGTGCAGGGAGATCATGGGGAAATTGAAGGGGGTGTAAATTCATGGTCTAGAGAAACAAGGGCCCAAAATAGAATAAAGGGTGAGTCAAAAAAAAGTGTGATTTACGGCGCCTTGTACAAAAGTGTACCTTTTTTCGTGCAACTCTCCTGTATGGAAATTTTCCAATATTTTTTGAAATTTTTTTTTTGGTACTGCAAGTGCCAAAAAAAATCCGCGAACTTTTTTTTTCTCTCAAAATCAAAAGTTTAGAAAAGCAAAAATGTGTTTATTAACTATTTCCAAAGAAATCTAAAATTTTGAATCACAGAATCACAGAAAATTGGCAAAATTGTAGCAAAGAAAATTTGCAATTTTCAGTCCTGTTCTAATTTAAAGGAAAAGTTGTTTTTCAATGGTTCTTCAAGTTTCAACTGAACAGCGTATATTTTTTAGCTTTTGAATATACTAAGAAGAAAGGAACTAGGGAATTCAAACTTTTCCTTAAAAATTAGACCAAAACTGAAAATTGCGAATTTTCTTTGTTACAATTTTGCCAATTTTCAGATAGATCAAAATCAAAATCGTAAAAATATGGGGGTGGGGGTATAGATTTAGGAAGGGGGGGGGGGTAGAGATCAAAGGGAGGGGGAAGTAAGATATGTAAAGTATGCTGTGAACGTTAAATTGTGGTTAAATTTGAGAATTTAATCAGCTTTTAATTTAACCAATTTACACCGTGTTCACATGTTCAATAGAAACTGTACACAGCACACTTAATAATATGTACACTTTACAATCACTGTATATTACAAGATATTGTACACTAAATACTGTACACTGAACACTAAAAGCTGTACACTGTACACTTTACACTGTGAACTGTGCACTGCACACTGTACGCTGTACACTGCACACTGTACGCTTTAAACTATACAACACACTGCACAATGTACATTACATTTGGTACACTGTACATTACATTTGGTACACTGTACATTACACTTGTTACTCTGTCCTCCGTACACTGTACAATAAAATTGGTTCAAAGTGCACTGTACATTATAAAAACTACCATCTAATTGTGTCTATTTCCGTCAAAATAAAATATATTAAAATATCAAAATCAATTTCAGGATTTTAGCCAAATCTGTGCTTACATAATCTCAAACATAGTTAAAACTATACATATATATATATATGAAAATATATGCATATTTAAATATTAGTTTATTTAGGTCATCATTTCAGGTTTTTAAAAATAAATTTCAGCATCTTGCATGCAATCATCTTATAATATATCAATTAAAGACGTCTAAAAAAAACGACCGCATAATTACACTCGATCACATAGATTTAGTGAATTTAATGAACAGTCAATTCTAAAAGGAATTGAGTTTTTGTCACAAACTCTGATTTTCTTATTAGTTTGAAATATTAAATGTTAACACCATCAGGTTGCAAAGATATATCGATTTGAAGGTCAGAATTTGTGGCTAAAACTCAGTTCCTTTCCTTCCATTTTTTAATTAATGAATTGAAACTGTTCTTTTCTTAAAGAGACTGTAGACGTAATTTCCTTTTACCCTCTGTGTAAGATTCACAACGGTACCCCTTTAAACATTTTTCTAAAGCAATAATAATGAAATTATCCCTCTTTTTCTATTTTACAATTGATCATTTTCAACTGCAGGTCTCTTCAAATTTGAACGAATTCAAGCTAAAAAAACAACGATATCTTCCTTATTATTTCTCAGACTGAATCTGAGACGACACTGTACACTTGAAATTCCCTTAAAAACCATTTTTGGGACACTACCTTTAATTATCTTGATTAGGTTAATTAAAGGATTATTTTCTAATAAGCTCTAGTTAATGTATAATTACTGAATCTATTAACGGCTTGTTTGTATTATTCTTGTTATATCTTCAAGGGCGGGTAGAAGAAATGTAATTAAACTTGTTTTCTCCTTCTAATTAAAACTATTTTTCATCTTATATCTTTCAGAAAATTAGTTTGACTCAATATATATATTTTTTCCTTTGCAATAAATATATCTTAAACATTCGTTGCTGTTATTATTATTTTGTTCAATAACAATTTTTGAAAAACTTGTTGATGGATTGATTTCCAAAAATAACTTTAGGATATCTTTTATCAAAAGAGAGATTTATAATTTGCACAAATAAGTGATTTGATAAACCTGAGATTGTTAATTATAAGTACGTATTAATGTAAATTATTATTATAATATTTGCAATTTAAGAAAATACATTCTCACAAAACTTTATTCACTGTTCATTTTTAAACGCCAAAGTGTTATTCGGCAGATAATATTCTAATGTACAGGGTGTCCTACGAAACATGACAGTTTGAAGCTAGTTTTGTATGTTTCTTCCATACACTGTAGTAAATATTAAACGCTGTTTGTAGTTTATTTTGCTTAAAAAATCTTTAGCTCAAATATATTTTACTTTGAAGTTAATTTTACTATAAAATGACTCCTATATAATATTTTTATTATTGTCTTTGGTATCAAACAACTTAACAAATTAGAAGAAGACATCTAAACTATTTACTAACTGTTATGTTTCGTGGGAAACCCTGTATCTTATTTTTCTCTCGATTAAATATCATTCCTTTAACTTTAAGATAAGAGACAATTTGCATTTAAAATGGATTTTTATATTTCTTAATTATAGAATCATTGTGTTAATAAAGCTTTTTCTTCAATGGATTTTTTACAAAACCGGAAAAGATGGATATATATCTTAATTCTCTTGCACCCCGAAAATATTTTAGTACATGAATCTGGCTAGCTTATATTTTGTAGAAATCGCTTAGCGTTTTGATTGTTTGAATTTTTTTTACAAAACATTTGACTGCTAATTGTGACTCTAGGAAACCAGACTAAAATATAAAACAATTAACTAACAAGACACCTTCCTAAGTCTTGAAATAATAAAAAATGTATTAGATATTTCAAACACAAAAGTGACATACTGTATGTATAGCGTTCATAGATATTGATTTTATTTCTAATAAATCACCAACCTGTATTTATGATTTTCTTGTATTTTTATTTTAATCGAATTGGTAGATTTAGTAGCTTGGGTTCTTGTGTATTTTTAGATGTTGTCTCACTAGGTTGAAAAATCCAGATTTTACATTAGAAACTGGTTTCGAGGTTATCATCTTTATCATAGCGGCAGGAATGTCAAAATTTGACGTCGATGTCGTTAAACGCGGTCACTTTCAATTTTAAAACTTCCAAATTTAGAACCAGAAAACTTCTGATTATAAAAAATCACTTTCTCGGTTTTTATGCAGATCTGTATCGGTCACTTTCAATTTTCTTTGAAACCACTGTCCATTTTTAGGCCCTGGACCCTGAAAACATGATTGTTGTTTGTTGATTTGAGGACCTTGAGCGGTCAGTACTTGGGATTAAAACGTATGTTATGTAACATATGTGGTTGTGAAGTATGACGTTGAAATATGAAATGTTTACGTAAAATTTAAACAGGGATAAGGTGCAGGAGTGGGGGCTACGTCCAGGTTTCATTTGAACAACAAGCATTCCTAAAGTTGGCAAAACTTGGCACGTGTACAAATCTTAAATGTTGCAAAACTGGGCGTATGTTGAGAAATTATAATTGGTTTCCATATAGTACTCTGCCCTTCTGATATACCGGTATGGCGCCTACTGACGTGTGGCGCCGGGTACTAAGCGCCGGCTCCACTTTCACCGGGACCTGCAATCTCAGACGGTTACTTGCACCAGCGTAAACTTGTATGAGGCCTGCAGCCACCAGAGGGGTGCTCCCCCCCGTAATCCGCCATTTTTTTAAATGGCGAAATTTAAAATGGCGCGGTCAATGAATGGTCAACAAAATGGCCGAAAGGGGGGAGGGGTGTCTAAATTTGAAAAACATCAAAATTAAGTTTTACTTGCATGAAATAATCAAAAATGTACAATTATTTATTTTTTTGAACATTTATTTCGAGTCCTCTTAATTAAATAGTAAATATATAAATATAAAGAAATAAATGATCTGAAAAGAAATATAAAGATATTAAAAATATGCAAATGAAATTCGTATGTTTGATGTTACATCAAAAGATAACATATTTTTCTAAACCTTTGAAAAACAAAAGAGTAGAAATACAACAACAGAGAAAACATTGAAATGTAACAAAATGCAATCAACATCTTAAATAGTAAAGTTTAAATAGTATATAAAAGTTATGGACATTTTACATTATTGCAATGCAAATGAAAAACAGCAACAACCATCTTAAATTTTAGAATTGACAGCTGTGCCCATGATTAAGGTAAGGGGTGTCACAAAAAATGTTGCGATTTAGTGTCGACACACAATCTAAGAACAAGTTTGTATCACATTGAGATTGCATGACTTATGAGCTTAACAAATGTGGTCTAATGTTGTTTTATCAGAAGTTTAAGTAAGCGTTTTAAATTAAGGTAATTTTAGCTCTTTCTTACATTCTATGTAGATTGTAGAAGAAGCGCTGAATATCTGTCAACGTGTAGAATAGAATAGAATAGGGTTAAGGGAAGGTCAGAATTTGAAACTTTTGCCTTACACAGAAATCAAGGTTTTTGAAAATCCATCAAGAAAGCAGTGGAAAATATGTCAAATTTTCAGTTGCTGTTGTTTAATAGTGCACTAAAGAAATAATAAATAAACAAATATAAGTGTCCTAAAACTTAAAAAAACCCTAACTCTGAATAAAAATTCAAAAAAGCGTAAGATTATTTGTAAATAAAAGTATGATTTGATTGTATGTGCTTGCAGTGCTTTAGTTCCGTGGGAATAAAAACATAATAATTGTTTGTTTTTCAATTTGAAAACCTACATTCATTATATATTTATATCTATATATAAATTTGGCTTGTCTGTCTGTTTGTACACCCAAACCATAGCGTTGTCTGGACATTTTCTGTATCTCTTGTAGCACTAAGTGGACGACCAGCGCTATCCGGACACGCTATCCAGACATTCCGCAAATTACTATACGCTATATAGACAAAAAATGAGTGCTGACAAGACCGTTTTCTGAAGTGCTGACAAAGTTCGCACACGGAAAGCTAGGGTAAATCGAAAGACAATGATATTTTCGTTCGATAAACCATCTATCTATCTATCTTTCTTTTGATCTTCCTGTTGATCTATTTATTTATCTATCAATCCTATTTATCTATCTATCCAGCTGCCAATCTATCTATCTATCTATCTATCTATCTATCCATCTACCCATCTATCAATCAGAGGCGTATTCAGGGGGGGGGGGGGGCAGGGCTATGGGGGCTAAGGGTGTTTTAGGGTGTTTTCAGGCCCCAACGGGTGCTGAGCCCCCCCCTGGAAAGAGAAAAAAATTTAAGCCCCCCCCCTGGACAAATTCCTGAATACGCCAGGATGGAAAAAGCTAGGATGGATAAAGAGCTAGGATGGAATAGTAAGGATGATAGAACAAGGATGAATGAGGAACTAGGATAGAAGAGCAAGAACGGATGAAGATCTAGGATGGAAGAGTAAGGATGGATAAAGAGCTAGAATGGAAGAGTAAGGAAGGATAAAGAGCTAGGATGGGTGAAGAGCTAGGATGAAAGAGTAAGGATGGATAAAGAGCTAGAATGGAAGAGTAAGGATAGATAGGATGGATAGGATGGATTAAATGGATTAGATGGATAGAATGTGGAAGAGTAAGGAAGGATAAAGAGCTTGGATGGGTAAAGAGCTAGGATGAAAGAGTAAGGATGGAAGAGTAAGGATGGCAGAGTAAGGATGGAAGAGTAAGGATGGATAAAGAGCTAGGATGGATGAAGAGCTAGGATGGCAGAGTAAGGAAGGATAAAGAGCTAGGATGGGTAAAGAGCTGGGATAGAAGAGTAAGGATGGATAAAGAGCTAGGATGGGTAAAGAGCTAGGATGGAAGAGTTATGATGGTAGAGTAAGGTTGGATAAAGAGCTAGGATGGAATAGTAAGGATGAAGAGTAAGGTTGAATGAGGAACTAGGATAGAAGAGTAAGAATAAATGAAGAACTAGGTTAGAAGATTAAGGATGAATAAAGAGTTAGAATGAAAAAGTAAGGATTGATAAAAAGTAAGGATGGATAGAAAGCTAGGATGGATAAAGAGCTAGAATGAAAGAGTAAGGAAGGATAAATAGTTAGGATGGGTAAAGAACTATGATGAAATAGTAATGATGGATAAAGAGCTAGGATGGAAGAGTAAGGATGGATAGGATTGATAGGATGAATGAAGAACTAGGATAGAAGAGTAAGGATTAATAAAGAGGTAGGATGAAAAAGTAAGGATGGATAAAGAGCTAGGATTGAAGAGAAAGGATGGATAGGATGAATAGGATGGATAAAATCGATAGGATCGATAAGATGTATAAAATGCACACATTTTTCTTTCAAATAAAAAAAATACAACAAACCTAATACACTTCCATTAGTTTTATTATTTTTCTCTTAAACTAGGTTTGGGGTTTTTCCTTTTTAAATCCTAGACTAGGTTCGGGTTTTCAGCTTATCTTAGATTATGGTCCCTTCCTCAGCTTATGTAGAGTTTTTTCTTTTTCCTGGTAGAATTTTATTTTACCAGTTGATTTAACATTTTTTGAAGCAGGGGTGGTTCCCCTTAATTATGTTTAATTTGATAACAAAGTGTAAAGAAATGTAAAGATGGATTGGATGGATGGGATGGATGGGATGGGTTTCATAAATTATCCCTGAGAAATTCAACCTGAAGATATTTCTCCCATATAATCCATCCAACAAAATCCGTTCTGTTTGTTTTAAAATATGTTCCAAACTTTACTGGTTAAAATTGTCTCATTAGTGCTAATAAGAGAGCAAAAAAAGTTCAACTAGTGTTGTGTTTGCGAAGAATGTCTCTATAGCCTATAATGAAAAATGAAAAATGTCCAAACAGTGCTATACAGGAGGTAAATGTCTGAGCAGTGCATCAGGAAGTGCAAATTATGTCCTGATAGTGTGCAGGGAGAAGGACAGGTTGGGTTGGATTAGATGGATGGGATGAATAGGATGGATAGAATGGATAGGATGGATAGAATGGAAAGGATTTGTAGGATAGATAGGATGAATAGGCTGGATTAGATGGATAGGATGGATAGAACCGAAGATTAAGGAAGGATAAAAAGCTTGGATGGGTAAAGAGCTAGGATGGAATAGTAAGAATGGAAGATTAAGGATGGATAAAGAGCTAGGATAGATAGAGAGCTAGAACCTGCATGTGAACCTCTCCTTGTCAACACCAGGGATGCCTGGTTTGCTTCACACCAACCAATCATGTACATAACCTGGACGAGGCATTCAAGAGCAGCAGTGATGCCNTCACCAACAGGTTCCTGAATGCAATCAAGAAGAATGACTTCCTCGACATAGAAGCCACCAATCAGCTGTTCATCAACATCTCCAAGACCGACGGGGACTTTGTGAGGCACGACTGCTCCGCCCTCTGCAATGCCCAGACAACCTCTATGAACCTCCTGAACTCCTATAACCCCCCTGCCCTCCTCCCCACCCAAGGGCTCTTCCTTCGCCCACCCTAACCCTTCACCTTATGCTCACTTCAAGGCTCCTAAAATCACTGCACAAAAGTGGTCTGGGAAAGTCAACGAATTCTACACCTGGCTCCACAACCTCCTGAATGGATTCAAGTTAGCTGACTGCGCCGACCAAGTTAAGCTGAAACTAACCCTTGAGGCCATCCCCATGGACAAACAAGGCCTCCTCAATGACGTCATGGAGTGGGAACACTTCAAGGAAAGATTAACTGAAGAATTTGGAAGCATTGACGTCTATGGTAAAGATATCAACCAAGATTTCGCCCTCCTCCTTTCGACCTCGAAAACCCTCACAATGTAACCCTCACTCAGCAGCAAGTCCAAAACATCATGAGAAGTCTGCCTCTGGAAGTGAAACTGTCTTTCAACGAGAAATATGCCGATTTCAGAGACCTCCGCCCTGAGAATGTCAGATCTCTGATCACTTTCGGTTTCCTTGCTCAATTTGTTTACAAGATGGAGAAAAACTATCGAGCAAACCACAGCCTCTATGACCTCGACTTCTCCCCAGCAAGCATCAGGGTCAAGGTAACCAGGCCAGAGCCACCCAAGTCCTACTCCAAGCCTCAATACTCCGCAAATGTTCCCAGGACAAAACCCAGGCACCTTTCGTCACAGTTGCCAAGGTCACCACGAACAAATCAATCCCTCTGTTGGAAGACGTCCAGGTGGGCAAAGTTACCCTGGGCGTGCAGTACGACACAGGGTGTCAACTCAGCATCATCTCCAGATCAGCACTTTCAACCATGCCCCCTTCAATGAACTCCCTTGGAACCTCCTCACAAATAAGGGTGATGACCTATGCAGGTGAGGGAAATACTATCCTCACCACGCCGGTCAAATTAAGACTACCTGGGATAACCTTGACCCTCACCGCCATTGAAGAGGACCTCAACAAAGGATCTGGGTTTTCCTTTCCAGTCCCCAGTAAGTGGAGGTCACTAGTGGGAGTAAGTGGAGGTCACTAGTGGGGTCCTCAACCTGGCAACACTCCAGACAGGTGTCTATATTATTGGGTGGAGACAATAATTACTACAGGGCCACAAAAAGAATCCATGCTCAGCCCAACAAGATCCACAACAAGCCTGAAATCACAACAGAGATGCACAAGTACATCCAGCAGCAGGTGTACAATGGTAACTAAGTGGAAATCAACCCTGAGGATCACAGAAACGATCATCAGCTCCACTTTGTTGCATATAACTTTGTTTTTTTTCAAGCACCAGCACCTCCACCAAAGTGAAAATGACCACCGATAGCTCCATGCGTACAGAATCCGGCCTCAGCCTCAATGACGTCACCCAACCTGCCCCTGGAAACGTCCCCAGCCTCAGGGGAATCCTCATGCGCTCAAGGAGCCATCCCTACTACACAGTCTATGACATCATGAAGTTCTTCAGGTTCGTGCTCACCACTGAAAAGGATTCATTCCTCTGGATTGTAAGTCCCCTTTAACTCCTTCTCCAGCTCACCTACTCCCAACCCTACCTGGAGATACTTCCAAGACCGAGCCATCCCATATTCAGAGACAGTGTGTTCGATCGGCCATTATGCCACCTGTGCCACTATAGATGTTTCTTACCCCCAAATAAAAAAATGGGGTCATCGAGTTGAGGTGTGTGCGTTGCTACTAAGTAGATATAAATATTTTGAGATTGTATCATACATAAAACATAAGTAACAAAGTTGGCTGGCTACTAAGTAGATGTGAAATATTTTGAGAATAAAAAATCAGGACATTATTCTTTGAACAAAGAATCTGCGCATAGAGAGAAATATAGAGTTTATAATATAAAAACGTAGACTCTAATTTCTTCTCGTACCTGAAATCTGTGTGAATTTGTGCATGCGCAAACGCGCAATGGTTTCAACCATCAAAAAATAATCCAGACATGGTGTTTGAACGGCCGAACTTGCGCGTATTGCATCTACTTTTAATCTACACTCAAATTTTCTTCTCATAACTGAAAACTGTGTGAATTTGTGCATGCGCAGATGCGCAGTGTTTTCAACCTTTGAAAAATAATTTAGACACCGTGTTTGAAGGCCCGAAATTTTGCGTGTCTACATTTAATCGCGAAACCTTACATGTCACGCTTTGAGTTTTTTAAATCCTTGTATCACTGAAACAAGGTGCATTTGCGCATATTTGTATCTATTCCAAATATATACACATATGCTTGCCTTTTCTAATACACTTCATATATCAATTCGTTATGAATTATATTCATTTTATTTATTTTCCATTTCTTATAACTATTTAATTTATTTATGATAAATGTAGAGAAATTACGTTATTTAACGCTCATAATTTGATTGAAAATTGTTATGTTTGGCATTTATGATGAATATCAATCATATATCAAGCATTTATTTTTAGGACGCTTCGCGCCCACCTTCCCTTTCCATTATGTTCTCTTTGTGTACATTGTAAAACAAAAACATACAAAAATTTTGCGGATTTTGTAAAAAATAGAATTTTAATGTATGCAAATTTTTGAAAATTCGATCATCCATAGACCTTCCCTGGGGCTAGGCGAGGTTCCACAAAAAAATTGGGTTCTATCGGTTGTCGGATATAAACAGACAGACAGACAAGCAAAGTATGTATATAGATAGATTACAGTGACCAATTGTTCAAAAATACAGCCAGGACTCAGGAGCATTTACATACACCAGTGGCGTACTTAGAGGGGAGGGGGTTATTGGAAGTAGGTACCTCTCCTCCCTAAAACCCTGAGGGTAATCCCCCTTCTTCTAGAAACTTGATTTCCATTCTCCATGTCAATCATTACCAAAAAAGGAAATTTTTTAACAAATCGTTCAATTTACCCCCTCCCTGTGCAGGAAATCCTGATCTACACTCTACAGGGATGAGGGCTGTTTAAGATGAGCCCCCCCCCCCTGTAAAAGTGAAATGTCAAAACAAATTTTGCCCCCCCCCCACTGTGACGAAATCCTGTTTACGCCCATTAAAAGAGTTCAGTGCACATTCCCTTTTTCAGTAAATTGATATAACCATTGCCTATTCTAAAAATTGTACCCTGTATGAGAAATCGCGTAAAACTGACTGTTGATTTTTGCCTGGGAAGTGGGTATATGTAAACTGTATACTAGACTAAGAGTATGTATATTTGAACTCACCATGTAGAGTATTGTGTTGTTCCTTATAAAATACTCATTTTACACTTTAATTACAAGTTATTGCAGTTATATGAAATCAATATTGAATACTTGTAATATCTCTATTTATGGATTAACAAATATAAATACTCCTAGAGTACTGATAGTCTGAAACTTGCACGCATTACTTTTTCCCTTTGTGCTGGTGCTTAATAACCCTATTTTAAAATGTATTATCTTAGAAATTTCCTATCCAAGAAATGTCCTGTGAAATGTCTTATTAATAAAATGTCCTTTCTAAAAAAAATCAAATGCTTAAAAACACTCGATTCTAACAAGGATGATACATTTTAAACTCATTATTGTTATTTAAACAAAATATAATTTAGTCTCTGCGCTGTGGTTATTTTTTGGTAATTCACTATAAAAAATTGAAATATATTTCTTTTTAGATCATTTAAAAAGAAAATTTATAAATATATGATAAATAATATAACGATATGATAAACATCATAATGGCTAAAACGATAAATGTTTTTGAACTGTCAAAATTAAAAAATGTTGACGAAAACAAAAAATATTGAACTTTAATACTTTCAACTTGAAGAAAAACATTTAACTCTAAACAATATTTTTTTTGGTATTTAGGTTACAGATCTTAAAACTAAACTTGATAAACCAGTAAAAAAGAATAGTTAAAATATCATCTAATAGGAGCCTTCCTATTGGTCGCCAACATTGTCATCAAAACCTGCTAAAATCACTACTAATGCCGATAATATTAATAATAATAACAAGGAGGACTAGGTGAAATTCATTTGTATTATTTTTCCAACCAATTCTGTATATTTGGTTTCTGTTATTTTATTATTTTAAATCATTGATAGATGTGAATTAAATGCAAACAAAAGTTTTTCTTTTAGTTTTATTATTTTATCAATATCAATTTTCAACCTAGACAAAATGGCAAAATTTAAACTTCCTTGTTTTAATGCATACTTTTTAATTGGTCCCACTCAATGAGAAATTTTACAAAGTCTCTGAAAATATCCAAAATTGTAAAATCGAACCGTTTTTTCGGGACACCCTGTCTGTATTGTAATGAGTATGATTTTACAAAACAAGCATCCCCCCCTCCTTTCATGTTTATTTACCAACACTGAAAAGTAGAATTCTCAGAATTAATGACTCTCATTGTATGCATTTTAGAAACGTTTTATTCCTGATCCATAGTCTTTTTTTCTTTCTTTTAAAATCAAACATTACATGCAATTAAATACCACAAGGATCTATAATACTGTTTATCTATACATTAACATAATTATATAAAGTTGTAATTTCTGTCAGTCTGTCTGTTTGTTTGTTTGTCCGATCATAACTCAGGAACCCATAACTGATTGGCCTCAAATTTTGATTGAGGTACTAAGGAGACCTACGGAAATGTTCTTAGCTCAGTTTTCAGATTTTAAATTGAGTAGGTTTTCCCGGTAAAATCGTTCAAGTGCAGGTAAACAGCAGGAGTAACGTTCAGTAACCTTGGCAGCAGCACTGGTTTCCCAATTAATATTATATTAAGAGGGGTCTTAAAACATATTATTCACACGATCGTTTTTGAAAACGAAACAAAACCCCCAGTAGGGCTTACAATCCCTTTGACTCGTAAGTTTTGATATATAATATTCTGCATAGATATTTTGGGAAAAAATATGCGTGCAATTCCTAAATGTTAAAACTAGCTCCGTTAAAAAATGAAATAGACAAAATGTTCACAAAAACTGCACATTCATTACATTTCTCCTACAAATGTTATCCAGGCTATTGTGTACAACATAAGCTTATCGCGTCTGTTATATATTAGTTTTAAAAGTTTTGTTATATAGATATATATCAAAAAATTTAATATACTCGTACACATGTAATAATATTATATGTATTTTTTGTAACTTTTGTTAATTATGATAATTGTTTACAAGTCTAATAATTTCTTCAATAAATATATTTCACACTAAAATCAGGAGTTAGTTATCAACCATTCAGTTCAGGGGCATAGTCAGGGGAAGGGGGGGGGGGGCTCAATTTTGTTTTTTAGGGGGGGGGCCTCGGCGGTAACCGCCAAAAAAATTCTTTGAAAAAAAGTTTTCGGAAATAAAGTCCTAAATTTTGGCACTAAAAAGTCTTGTGGAAAAAAGTCCTTGAAATGAAAAGTCTCTGGAAATAAAGTCCTAAATTTTGGAAAAAATTGTGGAAAAAAGTCCTTGAAATGAAAAGTCTCTGGAAATAAAGTCCTACCATTTCGAAACTTTATTTTTATAAAAAAAGACTTTATTTTTAAAAAAAGACTTTATTTTTATAAAAAAGTCCTTTTACAGTGGAAAATGCATGGAAACAAAAGATGTTTACAACCATGGAAAAAAGGGACTAGTTAAAAACACCGGTGGAAATATTCAATATGCAGATGCATAAAAGAAAAGTCCGTTTTTATGAAAATGTCTAAGACTTGACCTTATTTTCCCAGGACAAAGGATTTTTTTAAGAACTTTAATTCCTGTGATCTGATTTCCTGAGACTTTACTGGCAGTCCCCATATTATTTTAGAAAAAAAGTCCTAGAAATACAAAACTCAGGACTTTATTTCCTGTGAAATTTTGTCCTAGGACTTCAGAAAACTGGGACTTTTATCAAAGTTTTTATTTCTAGGTTTTTTAACCAGAAACATTTTTCCTGTGCTGTGACTTTTTACATAGATTCGCCTCAGCATCCATTTGGGCCTGACAACCCCCAGTATTCCGTAGATTTCACTGTTCTAAGGAAGGGGGGGGGGGTAGCTCCCATAGCCCCCCTGACTACGCCTCTGATTCAGTTGTAATGTTTTAGATTTTTAGTTTTAATATTTTTGAAGCCTTTACTTTCGACGCCATTTTCATATATTAATTGTTGAGAGCTATTCTGGCGAAACTTTAATGGGACTGTAAGTGTAATTACATGTTATTCTTCATACAAACATATCAATTGACCTGATTCACAAAGCTAGGTAACTTTAAAAGCTTTGTCTAATCCAGTATTGTTAGAGCAGTTTATAAAAATGTTTATTTTCATTTGTGCGGTTCCTTGCGCATATCTTGCTGTTGGAGAAAAATGGAGAAATTCACAAACATAAATCAAAACTTTTCGAGTCAGAAAGACGACATTATCTTCCAGATTTTTGATCAGATTAAGGTTTCAATGATAAATTGAGTATTGCTATCATGGAGGTCACTTAACATTACACTTGCAGTTCCTTTAAAGTCGGTTCTCAAGAAGATGGCTGTTACATAGCTTTAATATGTTCTTTGAAATTATTTGTAGGTTTAAAAATATAATTTAACGTAGGAAAGAATTTAAATCTAATTCCTTCTATTTTTAATTAGAGCTGGGCAAAGGATTGATACAATATATTTTGAGATTCTTCTTTAAGGGCGTCTTCCATCGGCCCTAGAACAAAAATTTTAAATGAAAAAATCAATTCGAGTGTGTTTGTAATCTCTATAGTATGTAGTACCTTCCGCAAGGAGTAAGTCCTCGAGCGTAAACATCTCTCCACTCAACCTTACCAGAACTGACAACGCTCTCATTTTGGTCGATAACAGCATCAGCATATAATGGTTCAGGATTGGAAGCAGGAGCTGCTGCTGAGGCCTTGGTGGGCCTTGGTGGCCTAGTGAGGGCAAGCCCCACAAAACACAGCAATAAAATAAAACGCATTCTAAAACAGAAAAGTTTATAAAAATCAAACTTATTGCAACAAATTTCCAAGACTTCTGCAAAAATTACATTTTCAGATACATTTGCAATCAAATTAACTAAAAAAATTGATTTATTTTGCATTATTATCTGCTTTTAACCTATAGTGAAGGCTGAAATAGAATCAAAGTTTTTGTCACACACTCTGGTCTTCCTGTCCCTATATCTTTGCAACCCGGTATAGTAGACCTTTGATATTTCAAGCTATAATTTCTGCTTTATCAATTAGTCTAAATTTGAAATAATTAAGGTTTACAGGTTGAAAAGATATGGGGATTAGAAAGTTTGATTTAGTGGCACAAAACCAATACCTTAGATTGGACAGTTTAAAATTACTTTTCCTCTGACAAGAAAACATGATAATGAGCCTTATTCACATTTAAGAGCTGAGTGTTTTTGTGATTAACAAGTTATATATTAAGGTAGCGTCACCATAGCAATTGTCAATGTGTCCATTTTAAAATGTATTTAGTTACAAAAATACTGATAGCTTGGTTCTGTTTTTAACGAAAATTATGGTAGGAGGCGGATTTTAAGAAGGCATAATTGCAGGTTGCTTTGAAAAATATAGAAGATTTATATACAGGGTCAACCAGAAAGGATGAGATTATAAAAACAGCATGAAACGCTTAAAATATGACTATCCTAAGATTAAATTAAATGCTTATTCATTTAAATGGTGAAGAAAGACAGAACTCATAAGTTTATAGTTGAGGGGAATCATGAATATAAGGCATTAAACAGACAGTATAATTTCCGTACAGTCGTCTCAGAAGTCTCATCGTTTGATTCTATAACCTGTAACCCTGTAGGTTTAAATAAGGTTTAATACAGGCAGGTCAACTATAAATTTTAAGTTTCTAATTCCAATATTTTAGTTAAACAAATCCAATTCTTTAGTATTAAAATGGTTGGTCAATTGAAAGATAACACGTAAAAATGAAATTTCCATGCGTAGGCAGAAATATTCAGAATAAGTCAGTTTGATATCTGAGCCCCTAGATGAGATAAAGATCGCTGATAGACTAAGGAAATGTGGTATCTAAAACTGGGAAAGAGAGTGCACTGACCTAAGATTTCGCGTGACCCACTTGAAGACTTTTTTGGGCAGCAACCGCCCCAAAGTATTTTCTCTAGAAGCTTACAGATCCCTTATGAAGGGAAATGTGACCGTGTTAACTACATAATTACTGTGCTCTGTGTTCAAATAAAGAATTTGATTTGTGACAACATCAAATACACTTAAAGATTGCTTAAATGTCGGTTTGCTTTTCTACAGTCGTCTGGTTCTCGCTGACCTTTTAAAACATTTTTGTTAAAGTCAGCGGTCTATTTTTTAATGAGGTGGCCTAGAAATATTGAACCATGCACATGCATTGCAAGTTCAACCTTGTACCTTTATTCTAAGACCTTTTTCTATGTGGGCATGGAACCCCCCCCCCATACTATACATAGATTTAGACCCTATAGAGTTAAACAATAAATTTGTTAATTGAAAAAGGAGGACATTCTAAAAACCTAATTGCATGAATATGAATTTAATTACCTGATGTTTTTGTGAGGTTTGTTCGTGCAGTAAGGCAATCAGATTGTTTTTGAATAATGTTACAGAAAAAATTAGTATTTATACATTTTTACCTTAATACAGGAGCGCACTTGCAACTAATGCAGCTTTCCTATTGGTTGGGATATTTGAGGAGAAACTTTAACAGAACAGGGGACATTAGTTCAAAAACTAAAACTTGGTCCATTTCTACCACGGACTATAAGAAATGGGATTGTAGGATCCCAGGCAATATTAAGAGTAAAAGTAAAAACTATAACCAACATTTTATTAATTATTTATACAATAACCAATGCTATGGTTTTGTATTTGAATATAATTTACCTATGTGATTATCTGCTACTAGAGTGTATAAACCACAATATACACAAAACACATGTGAATAATATGTTTTAAGACACCTCTTAATATAATATCATTTCGGAAACCAGCACTGCTGCCAAGGTTACTAAAAGTTACTACCGCTGTTTACCCGCACTTGAACGATTTTACAGGGAAACTAAATGTTCGCTTTTAAAGTGAACCTACTCAATTTAAAATCTGAAAACTAAGCTAAGAACATCTCCTTAGTACCTCAATCAAAATTTAAGGCAAATCAGTTATGGGTTCCTGAGTTATGATCGGACAAACAAACAGACAGACTGACAGAGATTACAACTTTATATATGTATGTATAGATAAACAGTTATAGATCCTTGAGGTATTTAATTGCATGTAATGTTTGATTTTAATACAGTTTAACAATAAATATTGGTATAAATCGTTGTAATATTTAATTGTATGTGATGTTTGATTTTATAAAAGACTATGGATCAGGAATAAAACGTTTTGTGACTTCTGAAAAATAAAATACCGGGTTGGTTACAAAGGAATTGAGTTTTTGCCACAAACTCTGATTTTCTAATTTCAATATCGTTGCAACCCGACGTCGTAGACCTTTAATATTTCAAAATGTGTACGCTATTAGATCAAATAATGTAAGTTTGAAATATCAAAGGTTTACATCATAAGGTTGCAAAGATGTAGATTTTACAAAAACTGAATTTGTGGCAAAGACTCAATTCCTTTGCAGCAATAATCACAAAGTTTAAGCATTTACTATATTAAAACGTGTTTTCACTTTTTACGAAGTTAAGTGTATTTGCAAGAAACTAGTAAATAAAGATGCACCATGTTTTATGCACTGTGCAGGAAAATGTTAATCTCAAAACATTTGGTGGCTGTGAAACTAAGATATTGATATTACTCATCTTTCTGATAGAATTTAGTTTTCTTAAACATTTTTTACTTACTGGGAATAATACACTTGACTTGACAAATCGGACAAACATTCCAGTTAAAGGGAGTGACCGGCTATGTAAGGTAGTTGAACTGAGTATGCAGTGTTGTGGAAAATTTCTTTCGAATTCATTTGAGACATATTAAACTTTTTAAAGATCTGTAAATCCTAAGCTTGAGCTCAAATTCGACATTCAAAACTCCTGCTTTGAGGGTGGATACCTTTTCAGAATTAGTTTTTTTAAGTTATTAAATAACGACGACATAAAATGATAGAAAAAGTTTTACAATAAACTACAGACGTCATGTATAGGAACATGTTGCGAAAATAAAAATTAATCTTATCATCGAAAATAAGTAATCTTGTTCAATTATTAGTTTCTATTTTCACATTATTCCGGTTTCTCATTATTCACAAAGATTTTCGCAGATTTTCTAGAACTATTATTGAGAAGACGACATTTGAAGAATTTGAAGAAATCTGCGAATAAATTCAAAGAAGATAAGAAATTCAATATAATAATGAAAACGAAATAATCAAATTTAGCATTGATTTTTTGACAAATTTCTTTTGAGAAATATGTTCCTAGCCATTCAATAAGATTACTGTACAATTTTTTTTTTTGTCGTTATTTAATAATTAAAAAGAAACTTATTCTGAAAACGTATCCACCCCCAAAGTAGGAGTTTTGAACGTCGAATTTGCGCTAAAACTTAGGATTTACAGATCTTTAAAAAATTTAATATGTCTCAAATGAATCCGAAAGAAGTTTTCCGCAACACTGCATACTCAGTTCAACTACCTTACATAGCCAGTCACTCCCTTTAATATAAATTATTTAGTTATAAAAGTTAAAATACTTACATGAATAGGAGAATTAATTAATGTTATATACAACTTCCTGCTTAAAAATAGACAATTGAATATAATTTTAAGCAATTGTTTTGGTTCCTTTGTCTAAACATGTAAATGTAAATGTACCTTTTGTAGTAAATGCCGTACACTTAAAAGTTTGTCCCCCAAACTGTATCAGTCCATTGAAGGAACTCCTCTTTTGGAAGACATAATATTAAACATTTTTGTATTTGTTGTTGTAAATATAAATTTTCAAAATCCAAATTAAAGTTTTAAAATTGACAAGATTAAAAAACACCGTGTATATAAAGTATTATTAACAAAGAGTTTTGATGACAGTTAGTCGACCGGATATAATTTAATCTGATAAAAAATTTCCATATGTGACATCATTTTTCTATTCATGGAACACCAATATTTCTGTAATTAAGTATTTTAACAAGCAATTTTAATCTGAAAATAAACCGGAAAACTATTGTTTAGGGATAAAACACTTGATGTAGATTATTAAACATTGCTGCCTTCAACCTAAAAACCTAAAAAAAAAATTTATTTTTCAATTTACCACTACCCTCACCACCTCCGACTTTTCAAAATCTATATATCAACATTTTTTTCAAAATTTTTTTTTCAATTCCCCACTACCACTGACAAGTTGAAACTTTTTTATCAACTTTTATTCAAGAATTTTATTTAAATTAAAAACTACCCTCACTTCCACTGACTTTTCAAAATCTTAATTTCAACATTTATTATTTTTTTTTCATTTTCAAACTACCGTCACTTCCAAGACAAAAAACTTAAGCAATTCTGAAAGAAAAAAAAGAGGCAATTTAAAGATTTTTAAAGTTGAATTTCTTGCTAAATATATTTTTTTTTATCATGATTTTACAAAAAAATCTTATACTTTTATAAGAAAAGTATCTGCTTACTACCATACATACCTATGTTAATAAAAAATTCACCTATTTTTCAGCAAAAAAAGGCATTTTATACGTTCACCCCGTAGGGGGGGCAGGATGTAGTATCCAAAACCATATGTTCAGTATCAAGTATCATGAATCCAGTATCCTGGATCCTGTTGTATTTAGTATCCTATTTTGAATAATTTAGCGCCAAATATGTCACACATGTTTAAACAATAAACTGTTTAGAAACTAGGTTAGCAACAATATTATATGTAGGATCTGAAAAGCATGGTATTTAACATATTTGTATTCTGTATATTGTTTTGAATTTATCAATGTGTCGGATTGTAAAATATCATAATGAGTACATAAAAACCGACGAATTCTCAATCAATATACTATTACATATTTGACACTTTTAAGATACAAAAAGTTCCAAGAAATTCAAGATTTATTTTTGCAAATGGTACAAATGTCCCAATAAGCATGGGAATTAAGAAAGACTTTTTAATATTTCTGATGAAAATAGAAGGATAAAATAAATGAATATTTTATCACACAGGATGATAGCAAAGAGTAAATTTGGGGAGAAGAAAGGAAAAAAAAGATATGAAGAGATAATCTTTCTTCTCTCTTTTTATTTCATCCTTCCTTTCTGTTTCTTGTCTCCTCAATTCTACTTTCTCTTCTGAATATTTACATTCTTTTTTTCCCCTTCTTTTATTTTTTCCTTCTTGTATTTTCTTTCTTTATTCTTATACTTAATATACACTGTACTTTCTACTTTTGATTATTTAGTTTTTAAGATTATAGATTTTTTACGAAATTTTATGCTTTGTGAACAAACAAAATTAATTTTAAAGAAAAGACCTTAAATTATATGGTGGATTTTGTCATTTTTCTGGCTTAAGAAAACAAAGTGTTCAATTCTGACACGATAATCACTATTGTTTTGTTTGTTTTTTTATATATTTGACTGTCACTTTAACAGAGGAAACACATAGTTGAAAAAAAACGTGAAAATAAAGAGATAAATCATAAATATATAGAGGACGTGAGTCAGACTCTAATAAAACGCATAAATAACTTCCAGTATATATATTTCTTATAACTTATTACTAGAGGGTTCAGAACTAGAGTCAATTTAGCCTCCATTCTGGCTTGTTAATCAGATTAATGGTTTTGATGATCCTCAGAAATAGGATCAACATCGTAATTTTCCCCTTCCTTAAACAATTGGAAGAGCCTCGGAAAATGTAGAGATAATTCTGAGTTTGCTCACCCTTATTGCTCACCCTTATTGCTCACCCTTATTGCTCACCCTTATTGCTCCAGCCTGTATTTGCCCCTGTTTCTGATTACCTATAGACTGAAACTCTTAAAATATGAAGGTTAAATTTTGTCTTTTTCTTGAATAAAGGCTTTTGAAGCAATATTGAATTATAATCTGATAAAGAAAGAAACAATTTTTATGGCTACATGGAATCCTGAGTGCAGATATATGGCAGAATAAAGTCAATACAGTTGTCTCCAAATTATCATAATTTGTTGGAAACCCTTTTTCTGGTTCAACAGAAATCAGTATTAAAAGAAAATTCATAGAAATGGTTCTAATTGATTAAGAGATACAAAGCCCAAAACATTTATTTGTCAAAACTAAATCTGTTATATCAAGTAATACAAGTTTGAAATATTTAAGGTGTACAACATCAGGTAGCAAAGATAAAGGGATTAGAAAATTTGACTTTGTGGCAAAGACTCAGTTCCTTTGACTCTTTTATGTGTAAGATGTCACAGTTAAAGAAAGTAGAAGTAGAAGCAAATTATGTTTCTATTTGTAAATATAAAGTAGTAATCTCTGTTTGCCTGTTGTCCGATCATAACTCATGAACCTCTTAACAGATTTCCTCACATTTGTATGGGGATTAATAGACCACAGAAATGTTTATAGGTAGCTGGATTTAATAGACCACAGAAATGTTTATAGGTAGCTGGATTTAATAGACCACAGAAATGTTTATAGGTAGCTGGATTTAAAAGACCACAGAAATGTTTATAGGTAGCTAGATTTAATAGACCACAGAAATGTTTATAGGTAGCTGGATTTAATAGACCACAGAAATGTTTATAGGTAGCTGGATTTAATAGACCACAGAAATGTTTATAGGTAGCTGGATTTATTACATTAGTTCTTACATATAACATTAAATTGCATTTGCTAAGCCAGCGATAAAAAAAAAATAAAGAAAAGAAGACTCAGGTCTAAGCTGTTGTTAGCCTTATTTCAGTTGCATCTAATTTTCCACAGAATTTGGGTCAAACTTCGGTGAGTTCAAGATCTCTCAGGTGTCAATCAAATGACACAAGCTGTCGTCAGAGTTTGGACTAAGATTAGGTCTTAGAGCTGGGTTTCAGGAATTACATTTCTACTGAAGCTTTTTAATCGCTGGCTCAGGGTAATTCCTTAAATTAAATATCTGGCTTTGAAATATGCAGCATTGTCATTAATGTTGAAAGTGTGGATGTATGTCTTACTTCGAATGGAGTTATGGCTAAATTTCTATTTAATATTTAAAAGTTCAGCCATTGCAGGGTAGGGTTTCCAGTCGTAATTACGCGTAACAATTTCTTTCACTTACGGAGAGGCATTACGCAAAATTATGTGCTAATTAAGTATACGAAAGAAAGTCTAGTTTTGCGTAATTAAGGCGTAATTATGAAAAATTACATAATATGAAACCATTCCGTAATTAGTAAAGTACATATTAATTCTCAGAAATTAATGTAGCGGGAAAATATGTGTGTGTAAGCATATGCGCTACAACCATTTCCAATCTGATTGGATAATTTAAATACTTTCAATTTGAATCAAAATTCGTTTATGGTGATGAAATAAACCTCTGTAGAGTAAAAATAGTATGTATAGTTCCACATTTTATTGAAATATATTTCAGTCTAGGTTGACCCTCGTCAGTTCTAGCGATATAATAACTATCAAAATCGATGTTAAAAACCACAAGAAAATAAACAAACAAAAAATATTGTTTAATATTTTTTTAATGGACTGTCAAATGGACAAGAGGGAAACGAACTCAGATCATGAGATGGAAAAAAGATAATTTGCAAATATTCACTTTTTAAAAAATGTTTTAAGAAAATTGTTATTCTTTGAGATTGTTTCTGTGGAATGAAGATTGAAAACAAACTGTTTAGTTTATATGTCAAGTGTATAAGATGGTGGTGGGGGTAGATCAAATTAACGAACTTTAACGTAAATCAGGGGTATTTAAACCTTTTAAAGAATTGGAAATAAAGAATGCTCTTTTTTAAATAATGAATTACAGTTTACAATTAAAAAAACTATTTTTTTGTTCATTCTTGTGAGTTCAGTCATAAAATTTCTGATGTATTTAGATTATCCTAGCAGGTTAAAATGTTCTTCTGACTAGGTTGGTTTGTATGGAGGTTTCGCTATTTAGGCGTAATTATTGCAACATTTCGCAAAATTACTTTAGTAGAAATAATGCGAAATTACGGCGAAATTTCGTGAAATCGAAGTTTCGCTAATCACGCAAAATTGTAGAAATTATGAAAAATAACGCCGTGTAATCATGCGAAATTACACGACATGAAAATTATTTCACGAAACTTCACGTAATTTCGAGTAAGTGAATAATCTTTTACGTTGGAAACCCTATTGCAGGGGATATTAGTTCCAAAACTAACACTAAAACTGCAAAGTTATCTTTTTTAAGAGGATATATTTTAAATCAAAGACGAGTAGAACAAAATTACACCATATATTTATAAAAAATGGAAAAAACTATATTTTGAAACAATAAATGGCAATTTTAAACTAATAATGAGGTGTGAGAATTAGTTTTTGATGATTCTTGATTTCATTTTCGAACTTATTCCTATTTTGAAACAATTACCGGAATTCATATCAATGTCAATTTTTTCAAGTATTTACACACTTATGAAACAAAACAAGATTTTTTGATTAGGTAAAATATAAATGAAATAAAAAATAAAAAAAAACTTTTCTTTTATAATTTAAAAATCATTACAGCATTTAGTAATCAAAATATTAATATCATTTGTTCCTACAATATAGATTTAACTAGAAAAGCGGGAAACTGTTTTTTTAAATGCTTGAAAATAAATAAATCATCAATATTCTCTAATTTAACAGATAAAATGTGGAAACTTAGATTCTAGAAATAACTCAGAAGTTAATTTAGGCTTAATAATAGTCTTTGCAATTAAAGCAGTAAATAATAATTCATTTAAAAACACATTCAGAACCAATATTCTTCAGATTAGAACTTCTAAATCTTGATGATACATATAAACTAGGTGTTCTATCTTTTTATGCGTAAATACTTTTATAAAAATCTTCCAACTTCCTTCCAGGATTCTTTAGCTGAACCAAATAGAACAAAATCATATAAACTTGAGCGGGTTCTTTTTAAAATATTTTCCTTCCGCTTTATTTCCAAACTTGTAGAATTCGCTATATATAACTCCACTTTTTCTCAGATAACATATTAATAGAAGGCTGTTTTAATGAATCATAGTGAACTAATCTGCAAAACTGTTTAAAAGAAAAATCTTCAAAAACATCCTAGATAGTTATGCAAGTTATATCTGTAAAAAAAATAACTGTTTTTCATGTGGATAAACTTAGTCTATGCTATCTTCGTCACCCTGCTGATTACCCACCCTTTCCCCTATACTTTTTCACCCCCTCCTTACGTTATCCATGATTTATCATCATTGTTTTGCTTAAAATGTACACTGTACATTGTACATCCATCTATTTATTTACAATTCTTATTCGCTTATAATGGGCCAACCAATCAAAACAACCAACTCTGGTTAGGCGGGTCCAAACAACATAGTAAATTGTGATTTGTTATTTGTATTATCTCATGCTTTGTAGTTGAATAAAAAAATGAATAAATGAAGATTATTTTTGTTTTCAGTGATTTATTTTGTAAGTTATGAAAGTGAGTTTTATTTTGAATTGTAGATTATACTCAAAAACGTGAAAGTGGGTTTGGTCTTGAAAACTCGGCAATTTTTCAAATTTGGGATATGTTCGAAAATGGAAAACCTAAGATTGTCTTAAAAATGGTCAAGAGCTTTAATGTAAAAAGAACTCCTATAATAATGTTGATTCAAAAAAAAGTTTAAAATAGGGAATTTTTGTCCTCGTCATGTTTATTAAAATTTTGGTTATAGTTTTAATTATCAACTTTTACTCTGGATATGGGCTGGGATCCCAAAATCCCAGTCTTTCAATTTGTGCCCATTTCTAACGCTCAGTGTTAGAAATGGGCCATGTGTTAGTTTTGGAACTAATGTCCCTGCATTGTATTATTTTATTATTATTAGGTTCATAAAGATGTATTTGCTGTTTTATAAAATCCATGGTTATTTTGCAATAATTATAAAAAGAAATTTCTGCTACTGCTAAAAATGTGATTTTCAATGATGCATTAATTAAAAGATGTGATACAATAATGCTTCTATTAATGCTTCATGATTAAATATTTGACTATTATTCATTTCTACTGTAGTTATGAACACTTAACCCCTGCTGTCTCACCAGGACCACAGTTATGTTTAGGATTATATGGACAGCTGAATAGACTACTCTCACTTCCTGGAAACAGATAGAACTATAAATATACAGATAAAGGTGTGTCTATATCTGTATATTTACAGCTGAATAGACTACTCTCACTTCCTGAAAACAGATAAAACTGTAAATGTACAGATAAAGGTGTGTCTATTGCTGTATATTTACAGCTGAATAGACTACTCTCACTTCCTGAAAACAGATAATACAGATAAAGGTGTGTCTATATCTGTATATTTACAGTTGAATAGACGACTGTCACTTCCTGAAAACAGATAGAACTGTAAATATACAGATAAAGGTGTGTCTATATCTGTATATTCACAGTTGAATAGACTACTCTCATCTCCTGAAAACAGATAGAACTGTATGTATACAGATAAAGGTGTGTCTATATCTGTATATATACAGATAAAGGTGTGTCTATATATGTATATTTACAGCTGAATAGACTACTCTCATCTACTGAAAACAGATATATCTGTAAATATACAGATAAAGGTGTGTCTATATCTGTATATTCACAGTTGAATAGACTACTCTCATCTCCTGAAAACAGATAGAACTATATGTATACAGATAAAGGTGTGTCTGTATCTGTATATATACAGATAAAGGTGTGTCTATATCTGTATATTTACAGTTGAATAGACTACTCTCATCTCCTGAAAACAGATAGAACTGTAAATATACAGATAAAGGTGTGTCTATATCTGTATATTTACAGATAAAGGTGTGTCTATATCTGTATATATACAGATAAAGGTGTGTCTATATCTGTATATTTACAGCTGAATAGACTACTCTCATCTCCTGAAAACAGATAGATCTGTATATATATACAGATAAAGGTGTGTCTATATCTGTATATTCACAGTTGAATAGACTACTCTCATCTCCTGAAAACAGATAGAACTGTATATATACAGATAAAGGTGTGTCTATATCTGTATATTTACAGTTGAATAAACTACTCTCATCTCCTGAAAACCGATAGAACTGTAAATGTACAGATTTTTACATTATATATTTTACGCATAAAATAATGTCGTGATTTTTTCAGGGCATTTAAAGGAAGGGACATAATTGGCCTTAAATATCACTAATCACAAAGTTTTATATTTGAAACTTTGAATTTTGTTTGATTAATTAATCTCAGGTTTTCATGTTTTGGTTCCAAAAATGGAGGGACTAGAGTTTTGATTATGTGTCATAAACTTATTTTCATTGCCATCTAACCTTTTCCTTATTTCAGAAAATATCCCCCCCCCCCAAAAAAAAAGAGAAAGAATTCATCCTTGTTAATGAGGTTATAATCTAAAGCCAATTTTTAATTATAACTATATTATAGTTACTACAAATATAATTCCACGCGCTTACAACAAACTGCACCTGTACACATCATATCATCCATTATATAGTTGGATTCGGAACCAAAAAAGCTATTAGTAGTAGGGGACCCTCCTCCAAAACCAAGCCATCTACAGGCAACCGTCGCATCTTGGCTAAAAATTCAAGGATTTTACACAACATTTTTTGTAGAAAGAATTTAGCCACTCCTATCTTTTTGCAACCCAATGTCGTCGACCTTTGAAATTTCAAACAATGCATTTTGTTAGATCAAATAATCTGAGTTTAAAATATCAAAGGTTTACATCATCAGCTTGCAAAGATACAGGAATTGGAAAGTTTGTTACACGTTAAGCAAATAATTCTCAATATTATGTTTTCATATGAACTGTGTTAAATTGATGTGTTTATATCATTTTATTTTAAGGTTAGCCATGTGTTTCTAATTTTATGTGAGCTCCAAACTCTATGCTGAGTAACATGTTCATAATTCCACAAGATGAGCAGTAAATTCTGAAGGAAATATTAAATATTTACTTTGAACAGTTTTAATGTTAGTTTGAGGGTAAAAATACTTCCTCTTATTTTAAGAAATTTGCACAATTTAAGACTTTACAGCCATCCTTGTGGTTGCATTTTTAGTATTTTATTATTTTGATATTTTTTTTAATACAAATTATAAAAGTTATTTATTTTTTTTGACGAACATCATTTTACAGTCTACTTTTAATTGTTTTTAATAAAGTTGAAACCCTATCTTTACAAAAAAATACAGATAAAACTTTTAGATTTTTTTTAAATGGTTGAGTAAAACAAAAGTTAGATTTGATGTTTTCTTAGGATGATTATAATTTCTGAAATAATTTAAATTCTTACATATCCCATGAATCATCACAAACTCCTTCATATCTTTGATTCAGTTGATTCCAAACATAAACTGTTCCTTCTCTAGAAGTTGCTCCACCTGTCAGCTTTACAGGGGCTAAATAGGGACTTATAATATTCATTGAATTTATAATTCTTAAAAATTTAATTTTTTTTAGTTACCCACACATGTGTAGCTTCCTATGGAGTTTACACAAACTGGGAGGCTTCCAGTACAGTTGTGAGAACCTAGATTATAGAAACTGATTACTCTCATCAAACTTATAATTCCTGTTTATTTCAAACCTCATTTCATATAGATTTCCAACTATAAAGTCTGCTATATGTATGTTTACACTATCAGGGACCAACATTATGAATTTTAGCTAGGTCGCTGAACTCACTTTTGCTGTGGAGTTTACATTTAGACATGGCCAAATCCTGAATCCCCGATTCGAATTACCTTGTTGAACCATCTCTATACACCTAGCTTAAATGCATTTGATTTGGTCCTTGATGATGCAAACCTATAAAAACTATAATATCTAGCAATTTTCCAGGTTGTAAAGTGATTAACAAAAGTTGTTAAGAGTAATTATTATTAAGTCAACATTCAGCATACTTTCATAAAATCTAAATAACGGAGAAATTCAGGCAGTGAAGAAAAAAGAAGTTTGAGATAAAACTACTCAGTAATCATTGTAGTGACGACAGAGGTATCCGTATTTTTCTTGCAAATTGTGAGCAACTTATACAGAGAAACTGGATTGTAGATACAAAATCTTTGAAAAATTTTAAATAATTTGAATGAAATTAATTATTTCACTGAAAAACTTATTGAAAGTTGAATGTTAGGTTATCAACATTAACAAGACTTTCTGGAATTAAAAAAAGGAGGTTTACATAAGGTTTACCAGGCACCATTGATAATCACACATGCTACTTTAAAAATGTTATTTTTACGGTCCTTTAAAGTACTTAGAAAAATCGAAATGTTACCTAGTTTACACTCATCAATATCATTGCAGCCAGACAACGAGTTCCATCCAGTAAACCCATTCTTACAGGAGCATTTATAACTTCCTTCAGTGTTCCAACAGTTTCTGGCATTTGGCCCGCATGCTGTAATTCCTGTAATCATCATTAAATCATAACTTAACCTGCTCATGGGGACAAATAAAGTACCAACATTTTTTTTTAAATATATTGGGTTTAAACAATAATAAAAAAACAGAATTAGATTTATAAACAAGAATTCTCTAATTCCTATTTTGAATGTTTACATTTTTTGGGGGGGTTACCTGGAACACACTCATCACCCGCATAGAACAAACGACCCTGTTTTAGAGTCTGAAAACGACCC